>NC_064638.1:287748954-288048954 GCF_023864345.2 Schistocerca serialis cubense | reverse complement strand
TTTTATTAATAGTGCAACTTATAAACAATGTTTTGTAAGTGGAATAAAAATTCCAATGGTAAATTTAACTGCTTTTTTCGACGTTATTTTACCAGTTAACTAAAAATAGGAAAGCTTTGAACCCCTTGCACTATATTTAGTTAGTACTGAGATTCTTTTTTTTACAGGGAGTGCAGTGGAGCTGACGCTGAAATCATTAAGTATTTGATTATATCATCGCTAGTCTCACTTAACTCTTCAGAACTCTACATGTCATGTGTGGTCTGGCGTCTCCTTACCAGCAACAGGTCCCAGGTTCAAACTAGTCAATTCCCTGAAAAAACACGCTCAGAGCGTCGTTGCGCGAAAGTGGTAGGGAGACGCGACTTAGAACAAACAGACACCACGCAGAATGTTAGAAAGTTTACAGTTCACTATTGATTCATAAGTGCATATTTATGGAGTAAATTATGGTACGGCAAAAGCTGGTAAATGTAAATTTTCAGTCAGACTATATCAATCTTTTGTTGGCTGTTTTAACTGAAAACACCTTTTGCAGTACATGCAGTCTACATTACAAAACGTTTTTGATCTATATGTCTACCTGAAGAATCGTTGTATGTTTCGCCACAGTTTCGCTAACTTTTTATCATATCTACATCTACATCTGCATGATTAGTCTGCAAATAACGATTAAGTGCCTGGCAGGAAGTTCATCGAACCATCTTCAAGCTATTTCTCTACCGTTCCAGTTTCAAAAGGCGCGCTTGAAGAATGAGCATTTAAATATTCCTGTGCGAGGTCTGATTTCTCTTATTTTATCATGCTGATCATTTCTCCCTATGTAATTGGGTGGGAACAGAATATTTTCGTAATCGGAAGAGAATGTTGGTGATTGCAATTTCACGAGAAGATCCTGTCGCAACGAAAAACGTCTTTGCTTTAATGATTGCCACCTGAGTCCAGGCATCATGTGCGTGGCACTCTCTCCCTTATTTCGTGATAATACGCAATGAGCTGCTCTACTTTGAACTTTTTCGATGTCCGCCGTCAGACCCATCTGATGCGGATCATACGCCGCAACCAATACTAAAGAAGAGGGCGGAAGAGCTTGGTGTAAGCAGTCTCTTTGGAAGGCCCATTGCATTTTCTGTTCCGCCAATAAATCGTAGTCATTAGTTTGTTTTGCGATCATTCCAATTTAAGCTATTCGTAATCGTAATCCGCAAATAATCCATGTTGGATATTTGTAAATAAATCGTTTTCTTCGAGGCAATTCATAATACTCGAACACAGAACATGTTCCAAATTCCTACTGCGAATCGACGTTAGTGGTATGGGTCTCTAATTCAGCGGACGACTGCTATTTCCTTTCTTGGGTATTGGTGTGACTTGTGCAGTTTTCCAGTCTTTAGACACGGATCTTTCGATGAGCGTCCGGTTGTATATGATTGCTACATATGGAGTTATTGTATCAGCATACTGTGAAAGGAACCTGACTGGTATACGGTCTGGACCGGAGGCCTTGCCTTTGTTAATTAATTTAAACTGCTTCGCTACATCGAGGACATCTACTTCCAAGTTACTTATGTTGGCAGTTGTTCTTGATTTGAATTTTGGAATATTTACTTCGTCTTCTTTGGTGAAGGAGTTTCGGAAAACAGTGTTTAGTAATTCTGAGTGTAGTATTGAAAGTTTCCCGTCTAACCTCCTTGCCTAGGGACGCCAGATGAAACTTGATGTCGTCAAGCCCTGAATGAAAATTGCACAACGGATAACTGGGGAGGGGAGCTTGAGAGCGCTACCTAGAGAGCGTGTCCTTTCTGTACGATACTAGGCAAGGGGCTGGAGGGCTCACACGCTGATGTGTGGGTCCTTGCATTCTATATCTTTTATTTTAAATGAGTTCCTTTAACTTGACTTCTTTATGATTTTTAAGGTATGTTAAAGATTGATGACAATTGGTTACCTATTTATTTTAAACATTATCACTCGACTCTACAGCGATTGCAGCAATTGTTCCAGTTTACAGATAATACAATTTTACATCTTATAGCTCGGGTATATTATATACTAATATGCACGCACATTTCTACAGGCAAGACGGAATTGCGTTGGCCAAATGTATACCACCAAAGTCTCCCAATATTTTACATAGGACATCCACTACGTGAGGAGGATAACGGGCAAACTGGGGACCAGATACTTAACACACGCGGTCAAATTTCCGAAATTAAACGAGAACATTCATTTCCTTACATTATCCGAAGCTGGAAATAAAAGAATTAGCACAAATATTCAAATACCTCTCTTCCATGCTTGAACATTGAGACAGACGCACTGAGGGCATGTCTGCTCACTAACCCGTCTTCTGTAACACCCCTTCTATATGGCGGGCACCCGGAGGTCTTCCTGGGCCCTGGTGGAGGGGGTGATCGAACCACTTGGCCGTGACCAACCTCTCCACCCCAAATCTTGTGACACTGGAACGTCTTTGACTTTTACCTGCCTGTGATGTCTCTCGGATCCCCTACCCAGGAGTGAGGTTGGCACTACTATTCTTCAGAACTACTTCCTAACTAAGATTTGGCCACGCTTTACGGAAAGGTGTAAGGAGGATTAGGAAAGTTCATATGCAGATTCACATTCACGTACAAGAAATGCATAATACACGTTGTTGTGGTTTGGCAGGAGAGCCAACCCACGAAGTTTAGGGGAAGCCGAAAGGCACGCGTTTAAGCTCACGCAGGCTGGCGTGAGGTCTGGAACAGGACAAGGAATTTAGACTTAGAAAAAAAGGAGGTAACTGGTGGAATACTTAACTTTAATCCATTAATGTTGAACGTAGCTCTTGTCTGTACATTATTTACAATATCATTAGTAACTGAACATGGCGCCTTGCTAGGTCGTAGCAAATGACGTAGCTACAGGCTATGCTAACTATCGTCTCGGCCAATGAGAGCGTATTTTGTCAGTGAACCATCGCTAGCAAAGTCGGTTGTACAACTGGGCGAGTGCTAGGAAGTGTCTCTAGACCTGCCGTGTGGCGGCGCTCGGTCTGCAGTCACTGATAGTGGCGACACGCGAGTCCGACGTATACTAACGGACCGCGGCCGATTTAAAGGCTACCACCTAATAAGTGTGGTGTCTGGCGGTGACACCACATTCCTCCCCCGTAAATCGGCGTACGGTTGTGTTATAAGGCTTCCGCGCGCCGTGGGGAGGACCCCATGTTGACGTATGCGACGAGGTGGGGAGCCTAACAACAGGCGAGGCTGTGCCACCCGCACCCTGCCATTCGGACCGCGGGGAGCTAGGAAACGCCTGAAAACCTACTCCAGGGTGCACGCCAACATGCGGTGTATGCGCCCGTAGAGAGACAGGAGGGGCCGAAGGGTCGACCTCCATCGGGCCGGGGCACCCGACGGGCGAAGACGACATATGGTCCGGAGCGGGCAAGAGTTCCATGTCGGAGGACAACTGGTCACGGGAAGCGATCGGCGGCGCGTGACCCAGGGAGGCGCCCGGCGGCTGCAGCGAAGCGTCCACTGCGGGCGTCGCCGGCGGGAGAACAGGCGGCGGAGGCGGCGCGTCGCCATGGGGCAAAATGGAAGGCAGCGTCGGTAACACCTAGGGCTGAGGCGAGCCAGTAGATGGTTCCCCAGGGCGCTGACCGGACGGCACCGTCGCTGAAAGCAGACGGCGAGCGGCAGATCCCATGCGACGACAGAGGCGCAGCTGGTTGAGATGCCGGCGCACCTCACCAGAGGCCCCCAAAACCAGATACATAGCGCGGCCGAGGCAGCGAAGAATGCGCCCTTCGAGCCAACGCCGTGAACCTCGATAGTGGCGATAGCAGACAACGTCGCCTGGAGCAAAAGCAGGTGTCTGCCGCTGCACAGGAACCTGATGCGGCGGATGCAGCAAAGACATCAAGGTGCGATGAGGGCGACCGTGTAGCAACTCAGCTGGCGAGCGACCATCTCGGGGCTGAGAGCGATACGAGGACAAAAAGAGCAATAACGCGTCCTCCCGAGAATGCGACTCTTTCAACTTCAACACCTGTGACTTGAAAGTCCGGACCAATTGTTCAGCGGCACCGTTTGACTGTGGCGAAAACAGCGCGGACGTCAGATGTTGAATACCATTGGCCTTGCCGAATGACAAATTCTGCGGACATGAATTGTGGGCCATTGTCGGAAACAATAGTCAGTGGAAGACCTTCAATGCAAAAGATAGTAGACAACGCTTGGATGGTGGCAGAAGACGTTGTGGAAGACATCCGGACAACAAAAGGAAAATTTCTGAATGAATCGAACAGAACCAACCATCGAGTATTCCAGAATGGACCAGCAAAATCGATGTGTAAGCGTTGCCAAGGGGAAGTGGCTTTTAGCCATGCAAAGAATTTCCGCGGTGGTGCGGATTGTTGTTCGGCACACGCCATGCAAGAAGAGCACATATTCGTAATCGCAGCGTCGATTCCTAACCAAGTACAATGCTGACGAGCAAGTTGTTTCGTTCTCACGATACCCCAATGTCCTTGGTGGAGAAGCTGGAAGACAGAGGACTGTAACGAACGTGGGACCACGACCCTGGACTGATCATTATCAGAACGCAACAGCAAAACACCACGTCGTACAAAAAGTCTCTCCTTGTGAGCAAAAAGTCGGCGAACCAACGGATCCCCGATCCGTGACTTGACAAGGGCCATTGCGTAGCAACAAAACACAGAACGGTAGCAAGGACAGGGTCAGCAGCTGTGGCTGTAGCTACACGACGAAAATCAATCGGAAACGATTCGACCACGTCATCGGTTTCCGCATCAATGAACATGCAAGCAAGTTCGGAGGAATCGAATGCTCTATCCTCAGCAACAAGCAAACGGGACAACGCATCGGCGTTTCCGTGCTTAGCAGTGGACCGATACAAGATATCGTAGCGGTACTGCGAGAGGAAAATGGACCAGCGAATGAATTTCTGCGCTGTACGCGGAGGTACAGGCTTGTTCGGATGAAAAAGCGATGTCAAAGGTTTGTGGTCTGTGATGATGGTAAAGTGACGACCATACAAGAAATCATGAAACTTTGTAACACCAAATACAAGAGCCAATGCTTCTTTCTCGATCTGTGAATAATTTCTTTGCGCAGACGAGAGCAATTTGGACGCAAAGGCAATAGGGCGATCGTGCGATCCATCTGTGTGCGCAAGCAAGCACCGATCCCGAAATCCGAGGCGTCCACCATCAACAAAAGGGGCTTCTGGGGATCGAATGGCGTAAGGCAAGTATTGGACAGCAACGCCGATTTCAACTGGCGAAAGGCGCGTTCGCATTCCGTCGTCCAGACGAACGGAACATCTTTACGGCGTAAGCGATAAAGTGGAGCTGAAATGGAAGAGGCATGGGGAACATAGCGATGATAATAATTAATTTTTCCCAGCACACTCTGTAAATGCTTCAAATTCTGCGGCGAAGGCAAGTCTTGTATGGCACGGAGGTGGTCGGGACTAGGATGTATGCCTTGGGCATTGAGTACATGTCCCAGGTAGGGCAAATCGCGAGCAAAAAACACACATTTGCCCTTCCACAAGCGAAGACCATTTTGTCGCAAGACCTGAAATAATGTTCTGAGATTGGCTAAATGTTCTTCATCCGTCGTTCCGGAGATCACAATATCGCCCAGATAGTTTGCTGCAGTAGGGACCGACGCACAAACAGTCTGCAGATATTGCTGAAACAATGCAGGGGCGGACGCACACCCGAATGGCAGTCGTTTGAATCGATACAAACCAAGATGCGTGTTAACCACCAAATCGCGCTGGGAGTCTTGGTCCACTGGTATTTGCAAGTACGCATCTGCTAGGTCCAACTTAGAAAAATATTTACCTGGGCACAGTTTGTCAAAAAGATCTTCCGGGCGGGGTAAAGGAAAAGTTGCAATCACTAGTTGTGGATTCACTGTTGCCTTGAAGTCCACACAAAATCTCAATTATCCCGAAGGTTTTGGCGAAATTACTAAGGGTGATGCCCAGAGAGAAGCCTGCACACGTTCAGTTACACCTTGTGATTCCAAATCGTGTAATGATTTTGCGACCTCATCACGCAATGCGTGGGGAACATTGCGCGCTCTGAAAAATTTCGGTTGCGTGTTTACTTGCAGTTCCAAATGTGCTTTATAGTTCTTAGCGCAACCAAGGCCCGGTGCAAAAATGTCTGCAAATAATTCACATAGAGAGAAACACCATCTGAAGGCACAGTCTGGTTCGCTGATAGTACCTGATTTACTATAGACAAGTTAAACAACTGAAATAGATCGAAACCAAACAAGTTCACTGCAGAAGAAGAACGAAGGACATACAATGACACAAGTTTTGTTTGTCCCTTGTATGTTGCAAGAAGGCTGCACTGTCCTAACACATGGAGCCCGTGACCTGAATATGTAGTTAGCTTAATATTTGCGGCACGCAATGGAGGTGTGCCCAGCTGTTTGTACGTGTCTTGATTGATCAGTGAAACTGCAGCTCCGGTATCAAGCTGGAATTGTATCACTTTGCCGTTAATGTCCAAGTCTACAAAAAGTTTATTGTCCTGCTGACGACAAGAGCGACTGTCTCGTGCAACATGAACTGACACTGATACATAATCACTTGCGACTTGACGGGATTTTCGGCGATGTCGATGCACACTTTTTGTAGGACGTCACAGTCACTGTTAGAGAGTGGCACTGGGCAGAGTGGAATGAACTACATGAATTTCTATGGACGAAGGTTCATGAGCCTGAGTATCCTTGGTTCGAATTCGGCGCAAAGCAAAGGGCCTGGAATGGTTGTGAGTGTCTGATCTGAGCTTTTTCTGGCAAACACTCTGAACATGTCCTTTTTTATTACAGAAAAAGCAAATAGCCTGGTGTGATGGGCAATTCTCACGCGAATGTCTAGTAGCACACCGCGGGCATGATTTTAGCACTGCATTTGCTTGCCTGCGCGGCACACGTGGCTGATAACCTGGCGGCCGGGCGCGAGAACTGTTTACTGTTCCGTGCAGCGCGCCTGGCCGGCCAGTTAACCTGACACACGGGTGGCGAAGTTTCAAATGATTCCTGAGCAAAGTCAAATGTGTCCTGCCGATCCAATATGCCCATCACTTGTTGAAGGGAGGGATTGACTAGTTTCAAAATCTGTTCCCTTATACGAACATCAGAAACGTTCTGTGCAATTGCATCACGTACCATAGTATCTGAATAAGGGAATCCACATTGACACTCAAAAGCACAATCCCTAGTAAGGCCTTGCAAGGTTGCAACCCACTCCTGATTAGTCTGACCTGCCGCACGCTTTGTACGAAAGAAGGTATACCGTTTGGCAACTACATTGACTGATTCTTTGAAATGTACATCTAATGCAGACAAAATTTCGTCGTAGGACAGAGTTGCTACGTCGCGTCGGGGAAATAATTTGACTATCACATGGTATGTGGTCACCCCTATGGAGGAAAGGAGAAAAGGCTGCCACTCATTACCTTGAATTCTGTAGGCGGAGAGATGGAATCCAAATTGGCGTGACCACTCCGTCCAGCTTTCCAGTGCAGCATCAAAAGGTCGAAAAGTTGGTGTAACAGCGTGTTGTGGCTGCGTCAGCGGTGGAGTGGCGGCGGCCGCATCATTTTGCATTGCTCGTTGACCCTGGGGAGCTGTCCAAGGGCATCCAGTAAGGCCTGCGTCTGCTGATTCTGTAAGCGATAAAATTCGGACAGTACATCTGGAGATTGTGGCGAAGCCATTACACAAGTAAATCAGGCAGTATAGGTACGAACGCGGTTTGGCCTCGTCGCCAAAATGTTGTGGTTTGGCAGGAGAGCCTACCCACGAAGTTTAGAGGAAGCTGAAAGGCACGCGTTTAAGCTCACGCAGGCTGGCGTGAGGTCTGGAACAGGACAAGGAATTTAGACTTAGAAAAAAAGGAGGTAACTGGTGGAATACTTAACTTCAATCCATTAATGTTGAACATAGCTCTTGTCTGTACATTATTTACAATATCATTAGTAACTGAACATGGCACCTTGGTAGGTCGTAGCAAATGACGTAGCTGAAGGCTATGCTAACTATCGTCTCGGCAAATGAGAGCGTATTTTGTCAGTGAACCATCGCTAGCAAAGTCGGTTGTACAACTGGGCGAGTGCTAGGAAGTGTCTCTAGACCTGCCGTGTGGCGGCGCTCGGTCTGCAATCACTGATAGTGGCGACACGCGAGTCCGACGTATACTAACGGACCGCGGCCGATTTAAAGGCTACCACCTAGCAAGTGTGGTGTCTGGCGGTGACACCACACACGTCACATATAAATACGTATTTTGAAGCCTGAAACATATCTTTCCACCCGTCCGCATGGGTTGATTTTGTTGCACCCGCGGCCGGCCGCGTCGTGCAATAAAATTGGCGGCAGAGCCGCTCTGTTTGTATTTCTCGTTGAGAGCGAGCAGCGAAACCTGCTGCTTATAGAGCGGAAAGTACTGTACCGTTCCAATATGTTTAATATATCTATTTCTAATATCACGTTGATGTCCATCATATTTTCTAACCTTTTCCGAGCAGTGAACTGCAACAGTCAAAAAATGGTTCAAATGGCTCTGAGCACTATGGGACTCAATTGCTGAAGTCATCAGTCCCCTAGAACTTAGAACTACTTCAACCTAACTAACTTTAGGACATCACATACATCCATGCTCGAGGCAGGATTCGAACATGCGACCGTAGCGGTCGCGCGGTTCCAGACTGTAGCGCCTAGAATCGCTGAGCCACTCCAGCCGGTTTCAACGGTCACATACATATTTTTACCTTCTTTAACAAACACACCGGGTTATTTTTGTCTCGAGCAATACAGACACAATTATATGAATTTTTCGCATACAACAGAACACAGCAGACAAGTAATCAAGGTTATCAGTTGGTAGCGGAAAACGCGAGCGCTTGGATGTTGTTGCCTTGCCGCTCATCAGTTTCGTTCAGTGTAACACTATTCGGCGCTCTCTGAGAAACGAACTACTGAACTGAGACTGACGCCACTTGTCGGATACAAAGATCGACCTGTATAGCAATGATAAGAATGTCAGACCATTTGTCAATGTTTGTTACTTACAGCACTTGGCATCTAATCCGCGCATATCTACCTACATATAAACTGGCTGTGTGGGACCTCTCTCCCGCGACAGTGACGTTGAGCTCCACTTCGACAGACGTGTGACAACACTGGACAGCTCGATAAACTAAAAAAAAAGGAATTATTTACCAACCAACTGCAAAATATTCTGTCTTTTGCTTCTCTTTTCTCTGCAGTGTTGCTTACCTCCTGGTGGTGTGTCTTTGGTTAAACACTTACTTCTCGAATTTGAAGGTTGGCCGGATATGGTCGGCACCTCATAGCCTGTAATTATTGGACAAACCATGTGTCGGAACTACTATGTTCCGGGGCAACTGCGGTTCGAACTAAGAGTTCAGATTTAGTTTTAACTGTGTGACTCGGGACAAGTACTACGACGTCAGAATACAACAGAATCAGAAGATACATTTCCTGGTGCACAAATGGGCATATTTCTGGGCCTAGTTTGCTTTGCGAAGATTTCCATTATCCATTCAACTCCCACGATTCCTTTTCGTTCCACCTCCAAAGTTATAACTGAGCTCTGCTGCATGCCATTCACTTGAATTTCATTTTTCCCTGAAACATTAGATCTAGATTTCGATGCTTGGTGAAGTGTCGCAACGATCTGAATGGTCGAAGGAAACAGCTCAGGGATGAAGAGACCTCACGTTACTCGAAGCTCACAAATCGAATGATAGCGCAACGCCGTGTCACGGTAGCAGCGAACAGCCTCTCTGACATTTGCATATCATTCCCAGCACGCGTCCTCCATACGTATGTACACACATGTAGGCGCTCCATACTGGGCGGTCGTAGACCGTGAGCCGAAGGTAGCGTTCATGGGTTACAGGTTATGTTAGGGAATGCAATGCCGCATTTTGTCAAGGAATAAACTGTGTGCTTTGAAACATTTACATCTAAGAAGAAATTTATTACAGAAATAATTTCTCTTCATGGACACGAAAAAGCAGCCATAGTTCCATAAATACAACAGTTGACGTTAAAGTTACACTTTCCGTCGATGTCGTGTTCATTAGAGTCGAAGTAAAAGCTCGAACTGCACAAGAAACATCTCCAGCATCCATCCATAACTTCGAAAGTTGGGTGAAAACGCCTGTTTTAACTTAAAAGGAACTGTGGTACCTTAGTCCACTGCTTGCAGCTGTTGCACAAAAAGTCATCTAAGTGAGGGAATTTTATATATCGTAGTAAGTCTTTTGACAGTTTTAAGTTTTTACTTCTAGAGGGCGTCCAGTAGTCCGGGAGATTATAATTAAAATGGAGCCACTCACAGAGGTACAATGTGGACTGTAACTATCGTATGCCAGCCGAAACTTCGTAGATACACTAATGCGTTAATGTGGAATCGACTCACATGGGGAAAAAATTGTCCCAAATTTGGCCTTTAGGTGCAAATCTGATACTGGGCAGCATTTAGTCGACGTCTCACACTGAACAAATTATGTAAGCGGCAGTTAATAATAAAATCAACGTCATGTCTTTGTCATTAGTTTGACTTTGTCTGCCCACGTCCCGTTTCTAATGTAGCGCTAATGGAAACGTTTCTGTACATCCTTTTTGCATTCACAGCGCCAGGTCTGCACCTGGTGGCCAGAATTGGAACTAATTTTTTTCCAGCGTAAATCGGTTCTGCATTAACGCATTAAAATATCTACCATGCTTCGCTGCAATACGATAATTACAGCGCATCTGAACCTCTCTGAGCAGCTATAATTTAGTTATAACTGTGGTGTCACTGCCAGACACCACACTTGCTAGGTGGTAGCTTTAAATCGGCCGCGGTCCATTAGTACATGTCGGACCCGCGTGTCGCCACTGTCAGTGATCGCAGACCGAGCGCCACCACACGGCAGGTCTCGAGAGACGGACTAGCACTCGCACCAGTTGTACGGACGACTTAGCTAGCGATGCACACTGACGAAGCCTCGCTCATTTGCAGAGCAGATAGTTAGAATAGCCTTCAGCTAAGTCAATGGCTACGACCTAGCAAGGCGCCATTAGCATTACATTGCATGTATCTACAGAGTCTCACTTGTATCGTCAAGAGCGATGTACAACAAGGATGGATTAAAGTTAAGTATTCCAGCAGCTACGTACTTTTCTTTATGGCATTCATTACGTATCCTGTTTCAGACCTAACGCCCGCCTGCGTGAGTTAGCGCGTGCATCTTGGCCGCCTCTTTCAATTAGTGTGCGTAGTGTTGGCAAGTCTGCCGACACTAGAATAACCATCCGGTACATGAACATTAATTAGATCAGCTTCAGTAAACCACTTTAATACAATGTATATAACTTTGATGGACATCCACATCAACATGATGGCGATATACACTATGCGATCAAAAGTATCCGGACACCCCCAAAACATACGTTTTTCATATTAGGTGCATTGTGCTGCCACCTACTGCCAGGTACTCCATATCAGCTACCTTAGTAGTCATTAGACATCGTGAGAGAGCAGAATGGGGCGGTCCGCGGAACTCAAGGACATCGAACGTGGTCAGGTGACTGGGTGTCACTTGATTGGGTGCCGCTTGTGTCATACGTATGTACGCGAGATTTCCACACTCCTAAACATCCGTAGGTCCACTGTTTCCGATGTGATAGTGAGGTAGAAACTTGAAGGGGCGCGCACAGCCCAAAAGCGTACAGGCCGACGTCGTCTGTTGACTGACAAAGACTGCCGACACTTGAAGAGGGTCGTAATGTGTAATAGTCAGACACCTATCCAGACCATCATACAGGAATTCCAAACTGCATCAGTATCCACTGCAAGTACTATGACAGTTAGGCGGGAGGTGAGAAAACTTGGATTTCATGGTCGAGCGGCTGCTCAGTGCCAGACACTACGCCGGTAATTGCCAAAAGACGCCTCGCTTGGTGCAAGGAACGTAAACGATGGACGATTCAACAGTGGGAAAACGTTGTGTGGAATGACGAATCGCCGTACACAATGTGGCGATCCGATGGCAGGCTGTGGGTATGGCGAATGCCCGGTGAACATCATCTGCCAGCGTGTGTAGTACCAACAGTAAAATTCGGAGGCGGTGGTGTTATGGTGTGGTCGTATTTTTCATGGAGGGAGCTTGCCCCCCTTGTTGTTTTGCGTGGCGCTATCACAGCACAGGCCTACACTGATGTTTTAAGCACCTTCTTGCTTCCCACTGTCGAAGAGCAATTCGTGGATGGGGATTTCATCTTTCAACCCGATCGAGCATCTGTTCATAATGCACGGCCTGTTGCGGAGTGATTACACGACAATAGCATTCCTGTAATGGACTGGCCTGGTTAGAGTCTTTACCTAAATCATATAGAACACCTTTGGGATGTTTAGGAGCGCCGACTTCGTGTCAGGCCTCACCGACCGACATCGATATCTCTATTCAGTGCAGCAATCCGTGAAGAATGGGCTGCCATTCCCCAAGAAACCATCCAGTACCTGACTGAACGTATGCCTGCGAGAGTGGAAGCTGTCTTCAAGGCTAAGAGTGGCCCAACACCATATTGAATTCCAGCATTACCGATGGAGGGCGCCACGAACTTGTAAGTCATTTTCATCCAGGTGTCCGGATACTTTTGACCACACAGTGTACGTTTGATACAGTCGCAGAACACAATGGTATCGGTTCATTGCTTGAATACTAACGCTGCGCTCTCGCAACTAGTTTTAGTCTAATACAGAATGACAGTCAAATATCACTTTTCGTTTAGTTATGAACTTCGGTACACTGGTCGGGCTAACGACACCATCTCGTTCCTGGATTTGAAGTACGATGAGACTGCTGTCGGAGTGGGTTCCAGAGCTGATCAGGGCCACGGCGCTGTGATTAAGTAGACTTCAAACAGTGGTGGCGCAGAGCACGGAACCTGTCGATGACGTGTCTCCCTCGACGTCTCAGTCGTGGCTGCGTCTGGCAGTGACTGACATTTAGCTTGTAATCCCTAAAGCAAGGCCGGCTGGAGTGGCCGAGCGGTTCTAGGCGCTACACTCTGGAGCCGCGCGACCGCTACAGTCGTAGATTCGAATCCTGCCTCGGGCATGGATGTGTGTGCCGTCCTTAGGTTAGTTAGGTTTAAGTAGTGCTAAGTTCTAGAGGACTGATGACCTCAGAAGTTAAGTCCGTTAGTGCTCAGAGCCATTTGAACCTAAAGTAAGGTTACAAGAATTTTCTGAAGTACAAAAACTGAATTTATTTTATTAAATTGTACATGCATTTTAGTATAGGTCCTGCATTATTTTTCCAAATAATCGCCATTTACCTCAATACATTTTTTCATCCGTGAGACGAGTTTTTTGATTCCTGTGCCATAGACGTCTCCCTCCGCCTTTTTCACCGTTCTTCACTTCTATTTTTATCTTGTCGTCGTCGCCGAAAAAGTGTTTTCCACAAAGGTGTTCCTTCAGGTTAGTGAACAGATGATAGTCACTAGGTGCGAGATCGGGGCTGTGAGAGGGGTGGCTGAAAACATCCAACCAAACGTAGTCAACAACTCTTGTCTTGCATAAGTGCTGTGTGGACGCGTATTGTCATCAAGGAGACAGACTCCCGTCATCAGCATCCCGCGACGTTTGTTTTGGGGAATGGTAATCAAAGACTGCGTCTCATTGGCAGGATACTTAGAAAATGTAACACATCTACTAAGGAGACTGCCTACAATACGCTTGTCCGTCCTCTTTTAGAATACTGCTGCGCGGTGTGGGATCCTTACCAGATAGGATTGACGGAGTACATCGAAAAAGTTCAAAGAAAGGCAGCATGTTTTGTATTATCGCGAAGTAGGGGAGGGAGTGTCACTGAAATGATACAGGACGCCGGCCGGTGTGGCCGTGCAGTTCTAGGCGCTTCAGTCTGGAACCGTGTGACCGCTACGGCCGCAGGTTCGAATCCTGCCTCGGGCATGGATGTGAGTGATGTCCTTATGTTAGTTAAGTTTAAGTAGCTCTAAATTCTAGGGGACTGATGACCACAGATGTTAAGTCCCATAGTGCTCAGAGCCATTTGATACAGGACTTGGGGTGGATATAATTTTAAAAAAGGCCTTTTTCATTGCGGCGGAATCTTCTCATGAAATTCCAATCAACAACTTTCTCCTCCGAATACGAAAATATTTTTGACAGCGATCTACGTAGGGAGAAAAGATCACCATGATAAAATAAGGGAAATCAGAGCTCGTACGAAAAGATATAGTTCTTTCCGCACGCTATACGAAATTGGAATAATAGAGAATTGTGAAGCTGGTTCGATGAATCCTCTGCCAGGCACTTAAATGTGATTTGCGGAGTATGCATGTAGATGTAGATGTGTGTCTCTGCGAAGTTTCTTCATGGTCTCACAATATCATGCAGCATTTATTGTTTCGCCTCTTTTCAGAAAACCAACGAGCAGAACCCATTTTCTGTCCCAAAACACTGACACCATAATTTTCCTCGCTGGGTGAGTTTTGAATTTTTTGACTGAAGGAGAATGAATGTGGCGCCACTGAACTGACTGTCGTTTGCTCTCTGGAGTATAGTGATAAGCCCAAGTTTCATCTCCTGTCATTATAAAGTTGAGAAAAGCCTCGTCTTCGGTACAAAACGGTCAAGAAACTCGCGAGCGGCACTGACTCTGTTCATTTTGTGTGCTTCGGTAAGCATCTTCGGCACCCAGTATGTTCGATCAGGTACGATGCCATGAACAACAGTTCGTGAAATGTTTGGACAAACTGCATACAGGCCGTCAATTATCGAACGGCGACCAGAGAGAAGATATTCTTCAATTTTCTGTATCACATCATCAGTCACAACAGATACTGAAATCCCGTACCCATTTCGTCAGATGCTGCCTTGACATTACGTCCTCTCCATAAACTGAAACAATTTCCCGATGAATCGCAGCGGCGTTCATGGCCTTTAACATTTAGGTAGCGAATTACAGCGCGCACTTCGCACTTGGAGGGAGCCGGAATGGGAGCGATTTCTCACAGTCACCGCAACACTAATTGACGAGCTACTGATTGCTGGGAATGTTCTTTCCTTCCGCTGGCTTCCCACCTCACTTCCGCCGCGGACGTTCCATGCTAAAGCTACATGCCTTGTAAACTTAGTTTCCGGATAACTTTCGTAGTTTCGTCGTGAGGCACCATCTTTAGCAAGGACCACTCTTTTCGGACAACACCACAGGGAAGAGTATAATGCTCCCATCTATTGAATACGTGTGAGACCTGCTGATACCACGTTTGTAGGAGAAATGCTACACACATTCGCATCTCATCCGCAAGCTTCTTATCTACATTCGTGGATGTTAAACGTTTGTGAACTACATTGTGTATGTGTTTCTTGAGTTTCTCCCGGCGTATTTGATAATCAAAATATCCACGGGTATGCTGCCGGTCTATAGTGTCCAACGGGCACAATATTTCGGCGATCATACATGTCGCCATCATCGGGTGAACTGACGGACTGAGCTGCTGTGAACGTGCCGGCACGGAGATCCGTATCAAGAAACGAGCCAGCCTCGCATTGGTACGTGAGAGAGTGCAATTCACCCGCCGGAGCCTTGAGTTTATCTCACAGGAATTACTCAAACTACATTTGCAACTGGCTAGTAAGTTCACTTCTTGTTCCTGGGATTGGATTGATGGTGTCACCTGGGTGTCAGCTGATTCCGCCCATAAGAAGGCTACGGGACGTCAAACAGCTAAGTTCTCACGTCTCCTTGACAATCCATCTCTGCAGGTTCCGTGCAAGACTGTCATCAATTTGAGTGGCATGGTGTTGAGTGATGGTGCGGTCTCGGTTTTGCAGAAAGGTCTCAACTTCGCTCCCACCCCTAAGTTCACTCCGGTCGCAGAAATTGTTAGTGCTGTTGAACAGCTTGCAGCTCGACTTCCGCCAAATCAGCCGAGGAAATACGTCGTGAAACTTGTCGTGCGTTGATGAAATCCATGCCGATGAAGTCAAATATCAGCAGTAAAGAGAGGGCGGCCATTCGTGATCTGAGGGAGCGCTCTGAAATTGTTGTCTTACCGGCTGACAAAGGCAATGCTACAGTTGTTGTCTCCCATAAGGACTACACTGATAAGATGCAGAGCCTGCTAAATGACGATTCCTACCGGAAGATCAACGTTGACCCTACAAAGAAGGTGGAGAACAAGACGAGGGCGCTTCTCCAGGACGCAGATTTACCGGAGGGTGACGCTAAGAAATTGTTACCCCAAGGTCCGGTACCGCCTAGACTATATGGACTCCCGAAGGTTCACAAAGAGGGGGTACCATTACGCCCCATTGTCAGCAACATCAAGGCACCTACATATTTGTTGGCCAAATACCTGACGGGAATATTAAGTCCTTATGTGGGTAAATGCCCTCATCACATCCGTAATTCCGTGGATTTTGTTAAACGCCTTGATAGCTTCAGGTTGGATGAGTCAGATATCATGGTGAGTTTTGACGTCGTTTCCTTGTTTACGAGGGTACCCCTGCGAGAGTCACTAGAATTGATTAGTCAGAAGTTTGACGAGAAGACCACTGAACTTTTTAGGCATGTCTTGACTTCCACGTATTTTCTTTTTAATGGAGAATACTACGAACAAACGGAGGGAGTCGCCATGGGTAGCGAATTTGTACATGGAGAACTTCGAGGAGGAAGCCCTGTCGTCATCCGTATGGAAACCTACTTGCTTCTTCCGTTACGTGGACGACACGTTCGTCATCTGGCCACATGGTATGGATAAACTCCTTGACTTGCCTAAACATCTAAACTCCATACACCCCAACATCAAATTCACTATGGAGACTGAATCGGAGGATAAATTACCTTTCCTTGACGTCTTGGTCAAGAGAAGGGCTGACGGCACCCTAGGTCATGGGGTGTATCGGAAGACTACGCACACTGATCTGTATTTGCACGCAGACAGCTGCCACCACCCTTCACAGAGGAATGGGGTACTTAAAACTCTAGTACATAGGGCGCGCACTATCTCTGACGCAGAGAGTCTACCCCAGGAATTGGAACATCTGAGAACTGTATTTCGAAAAAATGGGTACTCAGAGTGGCAGATTCAACGTGCTCTCCGCCCAACCACTGCAGCACAACCTGTTGAGATGGATGAAGTCACGAGGGAGGAGGTAGGCACTGCATTTATTCCATAAACAGGCGCACTCTCGGGGAAAATCGCCCGCATTCTGAAGAAACACCGGGTCGGAACTGTGTTTTGTCCTCCAAATAAAACTCGTGCACTGGTGGGGAGCGCCAAAGATGACCTCGGTTTGAGGAAGGCCGGCGTGTACCAGATTCCGTGTCAAAGTGGCAAGTCCTATATTGGTCAGACGATGCGTACCGTCGAGGATCGATGCCGTGAACACCAGAGGCACACTCGACTGATGTATCCGAGCAAGTCGGCGGTTGCTGAACATTGTTTGTCGGAAAATCACGCCATGGAGTATGACCGCACGAGGATTCTGGTACAGACGTCGAGATACTGGGACAGCGTTGTTAGAGAGGCCATCGAAATTCGCGCCAATGACGACCTCATAAACCGTGACTGTGGCTATAATCTTAGCAAGGCTTGGGAACCAGCGATCGGGTTAATCAAGAGTAAATCAAGCAAACGTATAGTTGTGACGACCACGGCGGACAGAGCCATCACACCGACGTCATCTCAGACGCCGTCGCAATCTGTTCCACCGCGCGACCGTGGCGCGGGGCGCGGACGGCGGAGTGAGCGCGCCGCGGGCGGAGAGTATTTAAATCGGCCGCCGCCACGACCGAACCCAGTTCCCTCTGAGCAGCCATAGCGTACGGATCTCCGTGCCGGCACGTTCACAGGAGCTCAGTCCGTCAGTTCACCTGATGATGGCGACATGTATGATCGCCGAAATATTGTGCCCGTTGGACACTATAGACCGGCAGCATACCCGTGGATATTTTGATTACATTGTGTATGTCAGAGATCTGGTGGCAGGCTTCAGCCAGATCTGAATTTTCCTCTGCTGATGTCGAAACTTGTATTTTCCATTCCTTAGACTAATAGAGGGAACTCTAGAAGGTAAAACTTGTAGGGGAAGACAGGGACTGTAATGTAAACGGGGATCCAAGTTTATGTCCTAATTTTTATTTGATTATTGATCTGTCATAAGGTTTGTTATATCGTTAATTTCACTTGTATGTGTGTGGTTCTATGGTGCTCGCCATTTCATGTTTCAACATGGGCACCAGCGTTTGTAGCACACCGTTGCTCTTACGGTACAATGTTCCTGACAGACCATGACAACATATCGTTTGACACGCGAACACATTTCTCCCCAAATACTGTTTCCAAAGTATGCGAGTCACGCGGTTTTGTAACCTACACTTTCTCTTTCGAATATTCCCACAGAAAGAAATCTAACGTAGGCAAGGGTGGACTCCTCGGTGACCGCTCAACATTTCCACGACGTTCAATACGATTGCCTGGAAAATGACTGTCAAGCTAATCTCGCGAAACCGATACAAGGTGGTGACGGTGCGTCATCCATGAAGTGTATGCTGTCAGTTTCGTTCCAGTTAGCAACAACAGGATGCGCGGAATATTGTAGCATGTGCACATACCTCACTCCGTTTCACGAAGAATGTACTGAATAATATGAATGTCATCACGAATGCCGGACCAAACTGTCAACGATGGTTGTGATTGCAATTTTTCAATTTTAGCGTCAGGACTTGTTTTGCCAATGGCCCAGTAATGGTAGTTATCGCAATTTATGAATGCACCCACATGGAACACGGCTTCGTTTGACCACGGAATGTTAGTTAGGATATCCAGACCCTCTTCCATCCACTGTAATGTTGATTCAACAATCGGCATCCTAACATCACCATCATCCGGTGACAATACTTGGACAAAGTGTCGTTTCCATGCCCTCTAGTCATTGCTCCTCGAAACGAACTATATAATGTCAAACGGAATTCCCTGTGACATTGTCTCAGTGACTTCGTGGGACTTCGTGCAAACGTCGCAATAGTGTTAACTTTAGCCCTTACGCCTACCCTCCCGGTGATTAACGAACTCGTAAGGAACTAATTGGCTTGCAGTCTCTTTATTGTTTTCACACCCATCGTCTCCCTTCTGCCGTCTCCACCATCTCCGCACCATTGAAGGCGATTGCCATACTTCATTCTACCCCAATCCGTGCACGGTCAGAAACGTTTAGCGCAGCCTTGTCGCCATCTTTACTTATTTGTGGTTAGACGAACAAATAGCAGTTATATAGCATTTAGGTAACAATTACGTAATTTCATTATTATTTAGCGTATGATACACAACAATCACAATAACACATAAAATACAGTACCATAGACACATTAAAATACAGTCTAGATCTTTATATCTAAGCCATTGATCCAATCCACCACTTCGTAAGTAACCAGGTTCGAATCTACTAGATTTCCTGGGAAGGCACGGAGGGGGCAGTCCACTGCTATATGCTTCATTGTTTGTGGAACGTCAGCACAGTCACAGTGTGGGGTGTCCACCCAACCCCATTTATGAAGAATCGAAGCACTTCTTCCCACACCACATCTGAAACGGTTAAGCCTGCTCCAAGTGTATCTTGGCAAAGCTAAAACCATTGAGTCTTACTGTTGGATCTTCAACTTTCAAGATGCCCTGTGGAGTAGATGTCCATTCTTTCCGCCAGCTGTCTTTGGAGTCCAAATGGTCGCTTAACATTCCATGGCCGTTTTACATGCCGGTTTACCGGACTTCAACCTGGGTGACTCTAGCTGTCTCGCATCTTCGCGAATTTGGAGTGACGAGTTATTCAGTATTCTTGAACACAGATGACCAGAATGTTTTCGTCTTCTGATGTGAGGAGGTGGTATGTTACACAACGCCGGCAGCCACTGGACTGGAGTAGCAAGTAATGTTCCAGATATAATACGCATAGTGTGATGAAGTTGAATGTCCACAAGGTGAGTATGGCAGCTATTAAGCCATACTGCAGAGCAGTACTCGGCTAAGGAATAGACGAGTGCTAGAGCAAATGTTCTCAATGTGTTGGCGTCCGCTCCCCATGACGTACCAGCTAGACGCTGAAGAAGGTATTACGGCTCTTCAGTTTTGCAGCAGATTTACGTAATTGGGATTTGTATGTTAGGGTCCTTCCAAAGTCATACCCAGATATGTAGGCGTGCCATTGAACCGTAATGCTTCCTCTCTAAAATTGACTCTTGGTTGGCAATTTGAGAGCCAATTGTCCAGGTTAAAAGTAGATACCTCAAGGCATAGAACATTATTAATATTATGTCGATTATGACAGAACAGCAGTTAAACAAAAATAGGAACGTAGTGTTGGATGACAGGTGTAAGTCATTATCTTATCCATATTGGTTAGAGAACAGCCCAGCTTGTTTTCGTGAATTACGCCGTAAGAAATTTGCAAACAGCTACAAGTATTTTTTAACTAATGTTAGGGGACTGATGACCTCAGATATTAAGTCCCATAGTGCTCAGAGCCATTTGAACCATTTGCACTAATGTTATTGGACCATTACTTGTTTCAGGCCTGAGTCCATCGTCATATGGTAGCATTGACTTCTTTGTAAGTTTTATATTTGTGTCTTCATAAAAGGACGTCCTTTTCATATTATACGACAGAGGTTTGTTCTCTTTTATAATTCACACTTCATTGATCAGTAAGGATTGTAAAAGAAAATCAAACCTCTGTCTCATAATATGCAAGGAGAGCTCTTCATGAAGACACAAATTTGAAAATTACAAAGAAGCCAATGCTACCATCTGACGATGGGCTCAGGTCCGAAACTAATAATGGTACAATAAAATCATTTCAGAAAAACTTGTGGGTGATTGCAGTTTTTCCTACAATGTAATACAGGCGTAAGTGTTACTCTGAAATGAAGAGGTAGGCATGGGAGAGAAAGTGTCGGCGCAAGAACCAGTACGAAAAAAAAAAAAAATTAAAGGCGTAGAGGCGGAGGAAAACAACTTTCAAATACAAAAGCGCCTATCATATTCTTGAATTCTTGATACGTTTCATATTTTACAGTTTTCTATGATAATCACTGAAATGGATCTTGTGCAGTTTGTTGCGAAATATTATAACAACGTTGGGGAGGGAAACGAAGTAGTGTTAGAACTTATCGTCAAATCTTCCGCACTGTTTAATGTTTGTGTGTCAAACGTGCAATAGCTCATCATAATGTAATATCATTTTAATGCACTTCACTTGTCAATGTAATAAGTGTATTCGTAAATATTTTAAGAGAACTTTGATAGATTCATTGATTTTATAACAAACATTTTTTTGTGTATTTTGGGACTCACAATCAGGAATCGTACCATAAAGCGAAGAGTGTAATAGATGGAATGTCCTAGAGCGGCGACGATTTTATTTGGTGGCAGCTTTCGGTAACTGCCTGAGTCACCTCTGCAAACGAAACAGTTACAACTCAGACGTAAGCAGATGTTGCTGCTATGGCAACGAGATGCATATGTAGGAGTTGCTGAAACCCAGGAAGAAGGGCGTCACCTTCTCTAGCGTTATTAGATGTCGACAACGTGTCTATCGCCATTAGGGTGTAGAGCCTTTTAGCACTCCATACCGAATGAGTAAGATGGATAATGATAGTGACTTAAACAATAAATAAATTCTTTGGTAGCATTTGCAAATAGACGGAAGCAGTAATATTGACAGGTCCTTTAAGTTTTGACCACAAGGTAATTATCATTACGAATATCCATGAATATCCACCAGTGGATGGATTACGATGAAAATTAAACTTTCTGATTTGTGTAATAATATTATGAAAAGGATAGTTGCTACTCTGCATACAGCGTAGATGCTTTGTTGCAGATAGGCACAACAAAAAGACCTCGGCGGGACGTGAGGACTAGCCCGGTATTCACGAAGTGGGATGTGGAAAACTGCGTAAAAACCACATCTGGGCTGGCCGGCACACCGGCTCTCGTCGGTAACCCGCGGGCTAACTCGATCCGGAGCCGGCGCGCCTACCCGAGCCCAGGAAGCAGCGCATTAGCACCCTCGGCTGACTTGGCGGGTTAGTATTTTGAACAATAAAAACCATTAAGGAATAAATGTACTGGGAGGGCCGTCTGAGAACTCCCAGATCTTTCAGAATGTTTCTCCAAGACGGACGGTTATCTACGTTACTGAAATGTGCAGTCCGTAGTATCGTTGATCTGTGAGCGTGACTTGCTACAGAATTTATAAAGTGACTGACTAATGAAGGAGACGGTATTCGGGTACGATTTGTAACTACACAGGTCTACGTTTCGTAAGAAGTGGTAAGTGACAGACACAAATCCAACGACTGACTGACGAGTGATCAAACACCGAGGCTTTTCCATCCACAGAGCGACGCTTTTTAGCGCAGTTGTATGATGGCACTGTCTCCACTGCTGTGGCCGGAGGCTATTAATAGCCCAGTACCTGAGCGATCGGTATGTTAACCCCATGGGCCTACAGCTTACGCAGAAAGACGGTCACGGCATTCAAACGTGAATACAGCTCGTGTTTCGTTTGGTAGTTGGCGCAGATGAACCTGAAGAATCGAATGGCGTTTTCCGGTGACTCGTGCACTACCGGAGGGGACGTAACTTGCGATGGCTACCTCTCCAAGTCATGTCGCAGCATGGCCAGCTCTGCTATTGACGGTCGCTTTCAGCACACGATTGCAGCGGCCTCGTATCTACACAGTCTGCTGACGTCCCCTACAGATGTTTAACTAGTTCCTACATCACTACACACGCCGGTCGTTGTGGCCGAGTAGTTCTAGGCGCTTCAGTCCGGACCCGCGTGACTGCTACGGTCGCAGGTTCAAATCCTGCCTCGGGCATGGATATGTGTGATATCTTTAGGTTAGTTAGGTTTAAGTAGTTCTAAGTTCTAGGGGACTGATGACCTCAGACGTTAAGTACTATAGTGCTCAGAGCCATTTGAACCATTTTTTTCACTACCCACACATGACAAAAGAGCTTCGACTGTGATATGGGTGTGGACAGTGTAGCGATTTCGACACACGGTATTTGTTTCGATAAATGTACGTTCCTGCCCTGAATTGTCCTACATCATACGCGTACACACACACTCACATACACACACACACACACACATTTGGAATGAGACATACTGTAAAGGAAAAAAAAATGGTTCAAATGGCTCTGAGCACTATGCAACTTAACTTCTGAGGTCATCAGTCGCCTAGAACTTAGAACTAATTAAACCTAACTAACCTAAGGACATCACACACATCCATGCCCGAGGCACGAATCGACCCAGCGACCGAAGCGGTCGCTCGGTTCCATACTGCAGCGCCTAGAACCGCATGGCCACTCCGGCCGGCTGTAAAGGAAAACACTAGTACGATCAACTCTAGGGTGGGTGACTGCAGATATCGAACGAAATCGGAGACACTTTGCTAGGGCCATAATAGTTATGTACAGGGTGAAAAGTATTTAACCGAAAAACTCTGGGAGGTTGTAGGGGACATCAAAACAAATATTTTTCCCTAATGTCATTTTTTTCTGTGAGGAGTATTTAAACCGGTAGAGGAAGATTTCTCTGGCGGCAGATTAATTAAACCAACAAACACTTTTCCATTTTTTGTGACCAAGAGACAACACATTAACACAAACAAATTTCAGTTACAGTAGATTTTCAAAAATGCTTCCATGAACAGGTAAACAAAGGTTACACCGTCGGATCATGTTCTGTCTGACACGGGCAAAAACCCCAGGAGTATCCTGAATTGTTTCTGCTGCTGCTACTATCCGGGCAACTAGATCCTCTTCTGATGCAACAGGAGTTGAATAAACAAGGTTGCGCGTCTCTCCCCACACAAAAAAGTCCAGAGGGGACATGTCTGGGGATCGAGCAGGCCATGGGACAGGACCATCTCTGCCAATCCACGTTCCTGGGAACCGTCGGTTTAGGAATAGACGCACACGACGTCTGAAATGCTCCGGCGCCCCTTCATGTTGGAACCATATGCGTTGTCTTGTAGGGAGCGGGACGTATTCCAGCAATTCTGGCAATGCTCTGGCGAGAAAATTGTAATAGTGCCTGACATTTAATGGCCTAGGTAGCAGATACGGCCCAATTAAACAGTCCCCAACAACACCGACCCACACATTAACGAAGAACCGCACTTGATGAGCGCTAGTAACTGTGGCATGTGGGTTAACATCACTCCAAACATGCGAGCTGTGCATATTGAAGACTCCATCACGCCCGAACGTTGCTTCTTCGGTAAACAATGGAAATGTAGGATGCATTTCACTCTGTTCCAGGTACCACTGCAAAAACTGTGCTCTGGGTGAATAATCAACTGGTTCGAGGTTGTGAACACACTGTAAGCGAAATGGACGTAACAAATGCCCTCGAAGTACTGTTCTTACATTCGTCTGATTCGTCCCCATGCTACGTGCAGTTGAAGGAATGCTGATTGAAGGATCCCGCTCCACATGCTGCAAGACAGCTTCCTCAAATTGGAGCGTTCTTACCGTGCGACGGTGTCCCTGTCCAGGTAATCTGCTAAATGACCCGGTCTCACGCAGGCGTTAGTACACAGCAGCAAAGGTCGTATGATGCGGGATACGGCGATTAGGATATTGTTGTTGATAAACCCGCTGTGCAGCTCGTTCGTTGTGGTGCGCTACGTAGTACGCACCAACCATATCAGTGTACTCACTCCAAGTGTATCGCTCCCTTAGTAAACAGAGACAATGCACTACTACACTGGTGGGCAGCAGTTGCCTACAACTGAAGAGCGTAACACGCCCTCTAACAACTGAAGATCGTAATGCGGCCTCTAACAACTGAAGAGTGTAATACGGCCTCCACCGGTTTAAATAATCCTCATAGGAAAAAATAACAATAAGGAAAAAATATTTATGTCCCCTACAAACTCGCAGAGTTTGTCGGGTTAAATACTTTTCACCCTGTATATCCCTGATGAAGGTACAGAGGTGTGACGCGAAATTCAGATTTTCAGGTACAATATTCATCAATTTTAGCACAAAACTGACCAGTTTCGACATGCATTAGAGGATGACTATAATTGCATACTTTTTGTGTCACAGAGGAAGTAATAGCAAGATTGCAGCAAAGGAATACACTTAGTATCTTTTCTCCTTTCAATTCACCTTACCATTCAAGAGGTACGCATCAGTAGCTACAGAGGTGGGCAAAACACCGTGAGAAATGCTTGCTTCAACACAATTAATGCAGTTGCTAGCCAAGCCTGCACTTGGTGCTCTTGTATCTGACCACGAAAGACAGCTGTTGCATGGGGGCTTTATTAAATATTTTTGAAAATAATTTTTATTTTTCGTTCGTTGTATGTCCGATTACGCTGTGTCTCGTAAACGGTGGCCCTGACTAGTTTTAGTACGCAATCTGACTGCATAGAACAACAACAAAGAATGAAATGAAAATTTCCGTTAACACAATTGATTAATTAAGTCCCCAGCAACTATAAAACCTACGAAACCAAAACACAAGTGTAATTGTTCTGTGTGTGGGAGTGTGATTCAACGTACACATATGGCACGGTTCTTCTTAAATAAGACAAGAAATTTCAAATACCATTTGTACTGAAGTCATTAAAAGAAATTAGAAATACTGTAATTGCGCAAGAAAACCAGAATTACACTCTAATATAAGAACACAAGCCAGATGCTTTGTTGACTGAACCTGTAATGACGCATTATTTAAGACACTGAGATAATAAAAAGAAAAGGAATTTTTTTTTCTTTTGCCTTCATATATATTGATGGAACACTCTAATCATTACAATATGTCTCCACACCGACTCTCTACTACCACATCTCAACAAGAACTCTCCACCACGACCTCTCGCCAAGCACTCTTCACTAGCACATCTCAACAAGCACACACTACTACGAGTTCTCCCCAAGCACTGCCAGTGGAGGCGGCTGAATAATACTCTTTGGCGCAATCTCTGGCGCTGTGGCTCAGTGTAGCCACCTTTCACTGTGCAACGACCACAGTACGTTGCAACTGTGAGTCGTGATCAGAGCAGGGTTCTGTGTAGTTGTACATACATTATGATGATGCCAAGTGAAGTCAAACGTGGGTACATTGTTGGTGCTCCTATGGAGGGGTGTTTTCGTAATCAATGTAACTGAAGTATTTGTTGTTTCAAGAGGCACCGTATCGAAGACTTTTAGCGCACACAGAGAAAGCGGAAAAATACACTACTGGCCATTAAAATTGCTACACCATAAAGATAACGTGCTACAGACGCGAAATTTAACCGACAGGAAGAAGATGCTGTGATATGCAAACGATTAGCTTTTCAGAGCATTCACACAATGTTGGCGCCGGTGGCGACACCTACAATGTGCTGACATGAGGAAAGTTTCCAACCGATTTCTCATACACAAACAGCAGTTGACCGGCGTTGCCTGGTGAAACGTTGTTGTGATGGCTCGTGTAAGGAGGAGAAATGCGTACCATCACGTTTCCGACTTTGATAAACGTCGGATTGTAGCCTATCGCCATTGCGGTTTATCGCATCGCGACATTGCTGCTCGCGTTGGTCGAGATCCAATGACTATTAGCAGAATATGGGATCGGTGGATTCAGGAGGGTAATACGGAACGCCGTGCTCCATCCCAACGGCCTCGTATCACTAGCAGTCGAGATGACAGGCATCTTATCCGCATGGCTGTAACGGATCGTGCAGCCACGTCTCGAACCCTGAGTCAACAGATGGGGACGTTTGCAAGACAACAACCATCTGCACGAACAGTTCGACAACGTTTGCAGCAGCATGGACTATCAGCTCGGAGACCATGACTGCGGTTACCCTCGACGCTGCATCAGAGACAGGAGCGCCTGCGATGGTGTACTCAACGACGAACCTGGGTGCACGAATGGCAAAACGTCATTTTTTCGGATGAATCCAGGTTCTGTTCACAGCATCATGATGGTTGCATCCGTGTTTGGCGACATCGCGGTGAAGGCACATTGGAAGCGTGTACTCGTCATCGCCATACTGGCTTATTACCCGGCGTGATGGTATGGGGTGCCATTGGTTACGCGTCTCGGTCACCTCTTGTTCGCATTGACGGCACTTTGAACAGTGGACGTTACATTTCAGATGTGTGACGACCCATGGCTCTACCCTTCATTCGATCCCTGCGAAACCCTACATTTCAACAGGATAATGCAGCACCGCATGTTACAGGTCTTGTGAGGGCGTTTCTGGATACAGAAAATGTTCGACTGCTGCCCTGGCCAGCACATTCTCCAGATCTCTCACCAATTGAAAACGTCTGGCCCTTGGTGGACGAGCAACTGGCTCGTCACAATACGTCAGTCACTACTCTTGATGAACTGTGGTATTGTGTTGAAGCTGCATGGGCAGCTGTACCCGTACACGCCATCCAAGCTCTGTTTGACTCAATGCCCAGGCGTATCAAGGCCGTTCTTACGGTCAGAGGTGGTTGTTCTGGGTACTGATTTCTCAGGATCTATGCACCCAAATTGCGCGAAAATGTAATCACATGTCAGTTCTAGTATAATATATTTGTCCAATAAATACCCGTTTATCATCTGCATTTCTTCTTGGTGCAGCAATTTTAATGGCCAGTAGTGTATCATCCGCTAACTCACAGTGCTCAGAAAAGTGTTTGTTGAGTGATCACGTCACGCTGTCATTAAAGAGGATTATGAGGAAAAATTACAGGACGGCAGCTGTAAAAGTCACTGCAGAATTGAATGTCGCACTCGCGGCCACTGTCAGCTTCAAAACAATACGAAAGTAGCTCCATAAGCAGGGCACTGCAAGGCGAGCTGGAATTCCAAAACTACTCGTCAGTGATGCAAATGCCCGTAACAGGGAACGTTGTGCTGAAGCCGTAAAGCTTTGACTGTGGAACAGTGGAAGAAAGCCACTTGGTGGGATGAGCATTTTTTTACGCTCTTCCCAAATTCTGTCCAAATTGACGTCCCAAGAATGAAACATGAGCCATATGGTGGTTTCCCAAAAGCTACATGGTTAGGCCGGAATAGCCGAGCGGTTCTAAGCGCTACAGTCTGTAACCGTGCGGCCGCTACGGTCGCAGGTTCGAATCCTGCCTCGGGCATGGATGTGTGTGATGTCTTTAGGTTAGTTAGGTTTAAGTAGTTCTAAGTTCTAGGGGACTGATGACCTCAGAAGTTAAGTCCCATAGTGCTCAGAGCCATTTGAACCATTTGAACTACATGGTTACTCTGCAAGGTGCCTAACTGGAAAGGAATATGTGACCATTTTGACTGATCAGATCCATCCCATGGTACAATGCTCATGCCCTAAAGATGATACCGTGTTCCAAGGTGACAGAACCCGAAACGCATCTACCAGTTCAGGTTTTGTGAACACGAAGATGAACTGTCGCATCTCATGTGGCCAGCAGAGGCATCAGATTATTGAGCCTTTGTGATCTGCTTTGGAGAGAAGGGTGTGCGATCGTTAATCACCTCAGTCATCCGTCATTAGGCCAAAGAGATGGAAATCAGAAGGTGAGAAATGCGGTTGAAGGTCGGACAGGAAAGAACAGTCCAACGAAGTTTTGTGAGCGCCTCCTGGGTGGGCATAGTAGACTGAGGCCCCACATTGTCAAGGAGAAGAAGAAGTTCATTACCTTTTTGTGGCGATGATCACCTCGAATGAGAGTATCCGCACGTTCCAACACAGCAGGAGTCACAGCTGTGTGCGGCCGGCCGGCAAGCGGGAAATCGGACAGGTTTGATCCACCCTGTTGTTGCACTGATGGCAGACGCCTCGCCCAGTGTCTCAATGTGCTTCTGTTCACCGTCAGGTCAGAGGGTGGGGGGGGGGGGAGGGGGGGGGGGTCGTTCGGGGGAAGAGACCAAACTACCAGGTCATCGGTCTCATCGGATTACGGGAAGCATGTTGGCCGTGCCCTTTCAAAGAAACCATCCCGGCATTTGCGTGGGGAGTTTTAGGGAAATCACGGAAAACACAAATCAGGATGGCCGGACGCGGGATTGAACCGTCGTCCTCCCGAATGCGAGTCCAGTGTAACTGTCAGGTCTCCATAGACATTCTACAAGCGCCTATGAATGTCTGCGATGCTTTGACTTTCTACTAAATGAAATTCAGTGACAGCTCTCTACTTGGAACGGATCTCCGTTACAGACGCAATCTTGAAAGCCACGTACGGCGCCGCCGCCTATCAAACTTCATGAAAATACAGGGACTGAAGCGGGAATATTCCAAAATGTCCCACAACAACGTCCACACTTTTTCAACCGAAACTGACCGAGAAAAAAATGTAGCATTACTTATTGCACGCCCCTCGTATAATGAGTGAGTTTGCTTCGCTTAAAGCAAGGAAATGAAAAATAAAATTACAGTAAAAACACATATCTTGGATAGGAATCCGTTCTCTTGACGTAATTGTAGCCCTTAATCTTAATAATTTTTGACGAGCACATCTGTCCTTTATGATACATCATACCAAATTCAATGTATAATAGCTGCCGTAAACAATAATATACGTTTTGTTTTCCCTATTTTAAACATGGCTGCACAACAGCAACGGTACCACGTAATAAAATTATAAACAGCCGACCAGTTGCAATGGATAAAGAATTCTTTACCTAGGTTTCGACAAATATAATTTTGCAAGATATTTACGTGACAAACCCTAATTCTAGGGCTATATTTCATTTTTGACAAATGGATCTATGCCGACATTTGTAAAAACGGCGATGGTACATTAGTCCTTACTAATGTAAAATTGCCACCTTCTGAAGAAGAAAATTTATATTTGTCGAAACCTAGGTAAAGAATTCTTTATCCATTGCAAATGGTCGGCTGTTTATAATTTTATTTTGTTTTTCTCTTAATTTTTTTTACAAAGTTTACACATTTGTAATTTAGTACAACGGTACACTTCATTTGTTGTGTGTAATACACTATTGGACATTAAAATTGATACACCAAGAAGAAATACAGATGATAAACGGGTATTCATTGGACAAATATATTATACTAGAACTGACATGTGAGTACATTTCCACGCAATTTGGGTGCATAGATCCTGAGAAATCAGTACCCAGAACAACCACCTCTGGGCATTGAGTGCAACAGAGCTTGGATGGCGTGTACAGGTACAGCTGCCCATGCAGCTTCAACACGATACCACAGTTCATCAACAGTAGTGACTGGCGTATTGTGACGAGCCAGTTGCTCGACCAGACGTTTTCAATTGGTGAGGGATCTGGATGATGTGCTGGCCAGGGCAGCAGTCGAACATTTTTTGTATCCAGAAACGCCCGTACAGGACCTGCAACATGCGGTCGTGCATTATCCTGCTGAAATGTGGTGTTTCGCAGGGATCGAATGAAAGGTAGAGCCACGGGTCGTAACACACCTGAAATATAACGTCCGCTGTTCAAAGTGCCGTCAATGCGAACAAGCGGTGACCGAGACGTGTAACCAATGGCATCCCATACCATCACGCCGGGTGATACGCCAGTATGGCGATGACGATTACACGCTTCCAATGAGCGTTCACCGCGATGTCGCCAAACACGGATGCGACCATCATGATGCTGTAAAACAGAACCTTGATTCATCCGAAAAAAATGACGTTTTGCCATTCGTGCACCCAGGTTCGTCGTTGAGTACAACATCGCAGGCGCTACTGTCTGTGATGCAGCGTCAAGGGTAACCGCAGCCATGGTCTCCGAGCTGATAGTCCATGCTGCTGCAAACGTCGTCGAACTGTTCGTGCAGATGGTTGTTGTCTTGCAAACGTCCCCATCTGTTGACTCAGGGATCGAGACGTGGCTGCACGATCCGTTACAGCCATGCGGATAAGATGCCTGTCATCTCGACTGATAGTTATACGAGACCGTTGCGATCGAGCACGGCATTCCGTATTACCCTCCTGAACCCACCGATTCCATATTCTGCTAACAGTCATTGGATCTCGACCAACGCGAGCAGCAATGTCGCGATACGATAAACCGCAATCGCGATAGGCTACAATCCGACCTTCATCAAAATCGGAACGTTGTGGTACGCATTTCTCCTCCTTACACGAGGCATCACAACAACGTTTCACCAGGCAACGGCGGTCAACTGGTGTTTGTGTATAAGAAATCGATTGGAAACGTTCCTCATGTCAGCACGTAGTAGGTGTCGCCAACGGTGCCAACCTCGCGTGAATGCTCTGAAAAGCTAATCATTTGCACATCACAGCATCTTGTCCCTGTCGGTTAAATTTCGCGTCTGTAGCACGTCATCTTCGTGGTGTAGCAATTTAATGGCCAGTAGTGTATTTTTATCTGGTGACCTCATTTAAATAATGTTTTCCATTGACGTTCCATTTACACTAAACTTAGTTTACAAATGACAAAAAGAATTCTTAGATAGGTGCAGAAAAAAATGCAGAAAGGTAGTTCTTCTAACGGAAGGACTGGGGGTGGTGGTGAGAGGGGGTGCAGCCTTGGCAGTTCTGCGAGGGGCATAGGATCATATATCACAACTATATCAACATGTTCACGATTACTCTGCAGTTCACAATTAACTGCCTGGCAGAGGGTTCATCGAACCACCTCTAAGCTACTTCTCCGCCCTTCCACTCTCTACATCTACATCGACATCTACATGGATCCAGAATGAGATTCTCACTCTGCAGCGGAGTGTGCGCTGATATGAAACTTCCTGGCAGATTAAAACTGTGTGCCGGACCGAGACTCGAACTCGGGACCTTTGCCTTTCGCGGGCAAGTGCTCTACCAACGGAGCTACCCAAGCACGACTCACCCCCGTCCTCACAGCTTTACTTCTGCCAGTACCTCGCCTCCTACCTTCCAAACTTTACAGAAGCTCTCCTGCGAACCTCGCAGAACTAGCACTCCTGAAAGAAAGGATATTGCGGAGACATGGCTTAGCCACAGCCTAGGGGATGTTTCCAGAAGGTAGGAGGCGAGGTACTGGCAGAAGTAAAGCTGTGAGGACGGGGCGTGAGTCGTGCTTGGGTAGCTCAGTTGGTAGAGCACTTGCCCGCGAAAGGCAAAGGTCTCGAGTTCGCGTCTCGGTCCGACACACAGTTTTAATCGGCCAGGAAGTTTCATCTACATGGATACTCCTTAAATCACATTCAAGTGCCTGGCAGAGGGTTCATCGAGCCAACTTCACAACTCTCTATTATTCCAATCTCGTATAGCGCGCGGAAAGAATAAGCACCTGTATCTTTCCGTACGAGCTCTGATTTCCCTTATTTTAACGTGGTGATCGTTCCTCCCTATTTAGGTCGGTGTCAACAAGATATTTCCGCATTCGGGGGAGAAAGTTGGTGATTGGAATTTCGTGAGAAGATTCCGTCGCAACGCAAAACGCCTTTCTTTTTATGATTTCCAGCCCAAATCCTATATCATTTCTGTGACACTCTCTCCCATATTTCGCGATAATACAAAACGTGCTGCCTTTCTTTGAACTTTTTCGATGTACTCCGTCAGTCCTATCTGGTAAGAATCCCACACCGTGCAGCAGTATTCTAAAAGAGGACGGACAAGCGTAGTGTAGGCAGTCTCCTTAGTAGGTCTGTTACATTTTCTAAGTGTCCTGCCAACAAAACGTAGTCTTTGGTTAGCCTTCCCCACAACATTTTCTATGTGTTCCTTCCAATTTAAGTTGTTCGTAATTGTAATACCTAGGTAATTAGCTGAATTTACGGCTTTTAGATTAAACTGATTTATCGTGAAACCAAAGTTTGAGTTCCTTTTAGCACTCATGTGGATGACCTCACACTTTTCGTTATTTGGGGTCAACTGCCACTTTTCGCACCATTCAGATATCTTTTCTAAATCGTTTTGCAGTTTTTTTTTATCTTCTGATGACTTTATTAGTCGGTAAACAACAGCGTCATCTGCAAACAGCCGAAGACGGCTGCTCAGATTGTCTCCCAAATCGTTTAATAGATGAGGAACAGCAAAGGACCTATAACACTACCTTGGGGAACGCCAGAAATCACTTCTGTTTTACTCGATGACTTTCAGTCAATTACTACCAAATGTGACCTCTCTGGCAGGAAATCACAGATCCAGTCACATAACTGAGACGATATTCCATAAGCATGCAATTTTACAACGAGCCGCCTGTGTGGTACAGTGTCAAAAGACTTCCGGAAATCCAGAAATCGATCTGAAATCCCTTGTCAATAGCACTCAACACTTCATGTGAATAAATAGCTAGTTGTGTTTCACAGGAACGATGTTTTCTAAACCCATGTTGAGTATGTGTTAATAGACCGTTTTCTTCGAGGAAATTCATAATGTTCGAACACAATATACGTTCTAAAATCCTGCTGCATATCGACGTTAACGATACGGGGCTGTAATTTAGTGGATTAACCCTACTACCTTTCTTGAATATTGATGTGACCTGTGCAACTTTCCAGTCTTTGGGTACGGATCTTCCGTCGAGCGAACGGTTGTATATGATTGTTAAGTATGGAGCTAACGCATCAGCATACTCCGAAAGGAACCTAATTGGTATACAGTCTGGACCAAAAGACTTGCTTTTATTAAGTGATTCAAGTTGCTTCACTATTCCGAGGATATTTACTTCTGCGTTACTCATGTTGGCAGCTATTCTGTATTCGAATTCTGGAATATTTATTTCGTCTTCTTTTATGAAGGCATTTCGGAAGGCTGTGTTTAGTAACTCTGCTTTGGCAGCACAGTCTTCGATAGTATCTCCATTGCTATGGCGCAGAGAAGGCATTGATTGCTTCTTGCCGCTAACATACTTCACATACGACCAGAATTTCTTTGGGTTTTCTGCCATGTTTCGAGACAAAGTTTCGTTGTGGAAATTGTTATAGGCATCTCGCATTGAAGTCCACGCTAAATTTCGAGCTTCTGTAGAAGATCGCCAATCTTGGGGATTTTGCGTGTGTTTAAATTTGGCGTGTTTGTTCCGTTGTTTCTGCAACAGTGTTCCAACTCGTTTTGTGTATGGCAGCGAGGGGCTTGTTGTAACAGTTTTCATGAAATCTAATATATCTTGAGATCCATTGATGAAATTGCTACTAAATAAAGATGAATGGATGCTGTAACTTTTCCTCTACCAAATCAAGTAAAAATAATACCATAACTATTGGTCATTATTTTACAATCAATTATTTGCTAGAAGAAGTGCGGTGTTACAACTTACTTCGTGCTTGGGGCAAGTTGTAACGTCTACCGGGGCAAGTAGTAACGACAAAAAGAAAAACAACAATAATACCTCTAATCATTTATTCTTTGTTTATTGTTAACAAAATTGACATCTTTCTAAAGTAAGTATTATGTAATTCTTATCAAAAATCAACTTAAATACACTTTTTAAGTAATCAACACGTAAAAATTAAGTAATTAACAGTTTTATTTAGTTAAACACTACTTATAATCATCATGGCACTTTTCAATCACAGTAAGTAATTAAATTATTTATATCTAATTTCTACAACTTCAGCTGCTGCTAACTCGTACACTTCTTGGCTTTGTGTTGCCCGCTCTGACTTTCTTTTATACTCCCTCATTCTAGAAGAAAGGAAAAAAAACTAGTTATCTACATCATAACGTGGGGCATGTTGTAACACGTTACAACAAGCCTCGGGATTTTGTTACAACTAACCCCATGGTATGATTTTTAACATTTATCAAGGTACATATTTAAACAATTTAGCAATCTGAAAAACTGTTACGCATTATCAGAGATAGATGAATTTGGGTGTAAATAATATACAGAAAGTTTGCAATTGGTCGATAATAATAACGCAAACAAAAATGTTACGACAGTACAATTTTATATTACCTGGCAAAAATGAAGCGGCTGCACACTTCCGCTGACTGCGCCGGCCGGTGGGACACTGGCTATGGCAGCATGATGCGGTGCGGTTTACAGGTCAAATCGAGTCAAAGAAATACGCTGATAAAGTTTAAGATCCTAGTGAAAAGAACCTGTTACTACATACCCCTGTTACAACAAGCTCCTGGCTCCCCTACCAAGGAGGATCAGGTCCGTCGTTTGTTAATTTATTTGGTATAAATCTATCAATTGCTGCCGATACTATTTCTTTAGATTCAAGCCACATCTGGTCTACACTTATATTATTAATTTGGAATGAGTGGAGATTGTCTCGAACAGCGCCGGGAAAAACGAACACTTCAATATTTCCGTGCGAGCTCTGATTTATTTTATTCTGATGATCATTTCTCCCCATGTAAGTTAGCGCCAAAAAAATATTTTCACGCATTGAGGAGAAGGTTGGCGGATCCGCCAGGATAGGCGAGAGCGCTAACGCGCTGCTTCCTGGACTCGGGTAGGCGCGATGGCCCCGGATCAATCCGCCCGGCGGATTAACGACGAGGGCCGGTGTGCCGGCCAGCCTGGATGTGGTTTTTAGGCGGTTTTCCACATCCTAATAGGTGAATACCGGGCTGGTCCCCACGTCCCGCCGCTGCTACACGACTCGCCGACATTTGAAACACATTCACGATTTATACTAGACGCAGGCAGCTGTGGTACACTAATTCCTTCCCGGGGGTATGGGGTGGCGGCAGGAAGGGCATCCGGCGACCCCTTAAAATTAACCGTGCCAAATCCATACTTAATCCTACCGAGCCTGCGCACAATGCGGGATCAAGGCGGTAGCAGAAGAAAGAAAGAGGAGAAGATTGGCGATAGTCACTGCTCTCCCTGGTGTGACTAATTTTTGTTTGGTGTGCTTACGCTATTCTGACGAACCCGTGTAGCTAGTTTAGCGGTCGAAGCTGGCCCGGAGGTCGGGACTCTGCAGGAAGAGGGAAGCTTCGGCCCGCCGCCTCTGGCCTTGCCCGTGTCCGTGAAGCGCGCCTCTAGTCATGGCGCGGCGCGCGCCCGCCCATACCGAGCAGTCCGCCAACGGCGCGTGACCGGCGTACGCGGCGCTGACCTATTCGCGCCGCGGAAGGTCGCCGAGCTCTCCGGAAACCAAACACTGGCCGCGGGCCGTGAATCGCTAACCAGCGCGGAAGCGCGTCACACCTGCGCTGCCGCAGCCGACAGTTGACGGCGACGCCGGCGGTGTAGTTCACTCACTCCCACACAGCTGTATTCTCGAGACCACACTGAGCCACCGTACCCGCCCCCAATAGGAAAGACAAGGGGCAACGTACTACAGTGATGTGCACGTAACAACGTGGGCGGCAGAACAATGAGCTGTGGTAAAGCCATCCTCACGCGGGACGTTTATGTTCGAGTATAATGACTTTGGTGGAGACTAGAAATCTACTCTGTAGGAATCAGCATGGGTTTCGAAAAAGACGACCGTGTGAAACCCAGCTCGCGCTATTCGCCCACGAGACTCAGGGGGCCATAGACAAGGGTTCCCAGGTAGATGCCGTGTTTCTTGACTTCCGCAAGACGTTTGATACAGGTCCCCACACTCGTTTAATGAACAAAATAAGAGCATATGGACTATCAGACCATTTGTGTGATTGGACTGAAGAGTTCCTAGATAACAGGACGCAGCATGTCATTCTCAATGGACAGAAGTCTTCCGAAGGAAAAGTGATTTCAGGTCTGCCACAGGGGAGTGTTGTAGGACCATTGCGATTCACAATATACCGAGTCATGATGAGGCATTGGCGTCGGATGTTGTCTTTCAGCATCCCTAGAGATGTCGGTCGATCACGGCACACTTGCGACTTCAGGTAACCCCAAAGCCAATAATCGCACGGACTGAGGTCTGGGGACCTGGGAGGCCCAGCATGATGAAAGTGGCGCCTGAGCACACGTTCATCACCAAACGACGCGCGCAAGAGATCTTTCACGCGTCTAGCAATTTTTTTTTTTGGTTCTAATAAAACCCCATGTCATTCCAAGCATGTGTGTCAATTTGTACCTCTCTATCTACATTATTCCGTGATTTATTCAGTTTTCAAATTTATACTGGCTTTTTGATCACCCGGTATATAAATGACCTTGTGGATAACATCGGAAATTCACTGAGGCTTTTTGCGGATGATGCTGTAGCATATCGGGAGGTTGTAACAATGGAAAATTGTACTGAAGTGCAGGAGGATTTGCAACGAATTGACGCGTGGTGCAGTCTCAATGTAGAGTCTCAATGTAGACAAGTGTAATGTGCTGCGAATACATAGAAAGAAAGATCCTTTATCATTTAGCTACAATATAGCAGGTCAGCAGATGGAAGCAGTTAATTCCATAAATTATCTGGGAGTAGGCATCAGGAGTGATTTAAAATGAAATGACCATATAAAATTAATCGTCGGTAAAGCAGATGCCAGACTGAGATTCATTGGAAGAATCCTACGGAAATGCAGTCCGAAAACAAAGGAAGTAGGTTACAGTACACTTGTTCACCCACTGCTTGAATACTGCTCATCGGTGTGGGATCCGTACCAGATAGGGTCGATAGAAGAAATAGTTAAGATCCAACGGAGAGCAGCGCGATTCGTTACAGGGTCATTTAGTAATCGCGAAAGCGTTACGGAGATGATAGATAAACTCCAGTGGAAGACTCTGCAAGAGAGACGCTCAGCAGCTCGGTACGGGCTTTTGTTGAAGTTTCGAGAACATACCTTCACCGAGGAGTCAAGTAGTATATTGCTCCCTCCTACGTATATCTCGCGAAGAGACAATGAGGATAAAATCAGAGAGATTAGAGCCCACACAAAGGCATACAGACAATCTTTCTTTCCACGAACAATACGAGACTGGAATGGAAGGGAGAACCGATAGAGGTACTCAAGGTACCCTCCGCCACACACCGTCAGGTGGCTTGCGTAGTATGGATGTAGATGTAGATGTAGACATGAAGGCGTGTCGAGTTTGGTAACGCCACAACGTTCCACGGCATTTACAACGTGAAAAAATTGACAAGATGAACTTGGCCGATCAGATGCAAGATGAGGTTCTGCGTCACTAGAGGAACTTGTGAGATGCCATTTTGAACAGCGTCATTTACTGTCGACTGTCGTACTTGGTGGGATTCATATTACTAGACCGGTGCATAAGTTCGTAGCGTCTTTTTTTCCGTTTTCGTGTTTCGGTTCCTATGGATTTATTGATCGAGTGTCACTTCTTACTTCTAATTGACTGTTGCCATTCGAGTTTACGCATTGTCATTTTTTTCCTTTGGAGGTAGTTTGTGGCGCTTTGGCCGCTAGAAAATGGAGTACCAAGTTGAGAAATCTGAACATTTCCGACATATTCTTCTGTCTGAGTTCAATAGAAGGGTGAGCCGGCCGTAGTGGCCGTGCGGTTCTAGGAGCTGCAGTCTGGAACCGCGAGACCGCTACGGTCGCAGGTTCGAATCCTGCCTCGGGCATGGATGTGTGTGATGTCCTTAGGTTAGTTAGGTTTAAGTAGTTCTAAGTTCTAGGGGACTGATGACCTCAGAAGTTAAGTCCCATAGTGCTCAGAGCCATTTGAATAGAAGGGTGACAGCAGCAGAGGCAGCCAGAAACATTTTCGCCGTGTATGAGAATAACGCCATTGGATAGAGTGCGGCAACAAAACAGTTTTTTGGTTTTAAAAACGATCGTTCTGACATTTAGTGACTCTCCACATTCAGGAAGACTTTTGTGGTTGAAGGATACTGAGTACTTATAAATGGTGGAAAAATCGAAATTTTTTATGACTTTATTAAATTCTGTAGTCTTTCCTGATGACATTGATATATACATTATAGGGTTTCAAATGTAAAATGACCAATATATACCAAATTTTAAAGTTACGGTCAGCCGTGCGGGGTAGCCGTGTGGTTTGAGACGTCTTGTCATGGTTCACGCGGCTCCCCCTGTCTGAGGTTCGAGTCCTCCCTCGGGCATGATAGGGTGTGTTGTCCTTAGAGTAAGTTACTTTCAGTTAGATTAAGTAGTGCATAAGCCTAGGGACTGATGACATCAGCACTTTGGTCCCACAGTCCTTATCACAAATTTCCAAAAAAGTTGCGGTCATGTATGCCACCGCGCCCCCTTTGTTTCTGTTACAGAAACCAGTATTATTTTGAAAAGAACTGTGAATTTTCTATTTCCAGCGATTACACGTATGACACATTGTATATGTTGGTAACAGTGCAGGTTTCTAATGTCTGTAAATGATTAACTTTGTTAGTATTTACTTTTGTTTCACTGAAGCAGTTTGTTTATGTGTTACTGAATGTTTGTTGCCCAAGTACTACATATATTTGTGGAAGTACATATCCTTTAGTGTGCAATAAATATGAAGTATGCCATGCATCAAGAAATTCAATAAAAGGAAATTCCGTGGTAATCAGTTCACAAAGAAAGCAAGCCACACTTGAAAGTAATCTATGTATCAGTTCTTCATGGAAGAAACTCCCACATGGCACGCCTCCTGGTGATTCAAATTTTTGTGTTAACAATGACGCTGTTTGTAGTGGATTTGTTGTTGTTGATGTGGGCATCTTATCTTCTTTGATAAAGGAAGTGGAAAAATGTAAACAATGTGATGGTGAAGTCTGTCTGGAAACAACTGAAAAACAAAGCAGCAGGAAGGGTTTAGCGTCGAAATTAATTGTCCTGCATAGATCCTGCAATAAATCTACCCCGAAAATGACTTAGAACATTGTGCGTAATTCAAATGACGTGAATTTGAAGTTAGTGTGTGCAATAGGAAAAAGAAAAGAAGGCTGCTCAAACGTTTTGTGGTTTGATAGATCTTCCTCCTCCTCCTCCCAGTAGGTTCAGCAAGTACATAAAAATACTTTCAGGTGCCTTTACATAAAAATACTTTCAGGTGCCTTCACGGTTGTGTCTAAAGCATCTACGAAACGTGCAGCAGAAGAAACTGTAAATATTATTGGAACCAGGGACATTGCTGTTGCTCTTGATGGGACATGGCAACGTCGAGGACATCGTTCCTTGAATGGTGTTGTAAGTGTTACTTCTCTTGAGAATGGAAAAGTTGTTTATGTTGAGTGCTTATCTAAGTACCGCCACACCTGTCATGGTAACACTAAAGGACTCAGTGTTCCAAGAATTATGATGGTTACAGTGGAGGTATGGAGTGTGATGCAGCTCTACAAATATTTCAGTGGTAGGCGCCCGTTTATAACGTTAGATATACGAAGTACCTAGGCGGTGGGGACTCTAAAGCTTTCAATAAAATTAATGAGTTCAATGTTTATGGTGATACCTTGGTAACAAAACTGGAGCGTTGGGGACATGTACAAAAGAGGATGGGTGCTAGATTGAGGAAGCTACAAAGAGAAATGAAAGGAAAGTTGTTATCTGAAGGAAAATCTCTGTCTGGTCGAGGCAGATTGACAGAAACTGAAATAGACCTTCTTCAGAGTTATTATGGACTGGCCATTAGACGAACTGCACCTCTGAATGATGTTACAGCAATGAGAAAAACTGTATGCCTTCATAAGTTGTCCACAGATGACCGCCTAAAGAAGCAGATTCTTGGTGTGGTTACCAAAAAGCAAAAGAAAGTGTTCAAATATACCATCATAAGCATTCTCTTCCTGAACCTGTTATGACTGAAACAAAATCAATTTTTAGAGACCTGAGTGACTCTGTTTTGCTTAGTAAATGTCTTCATGGGGGCACTGGCTATAGAAATAAGTTTCAACCATTGCGTAGGCCTATGGGAAAGATTACCCAAGAATGTTTTTGTAGAACTAAATACATTAAGCGTTGGTGTACTTGGTGCTGTGATATGTTTCAATAATGGAATGATAGCAAGGTTGGAAGTCCTTAGAAATTTAGGCTTAAAATGAGGCTCTAATATGGAAGATCAATTGCTTGCATGTGAAAAAATGGCTGCATGAAGCTGAAGGATTCGCTCTTCAAATTACCAAAGAAGCAAGAAGTGCTAAAAGCAATACCAAGAGGAAGCTTGAAGTTGAAGAAATGCTGCAGGATGAAGAATATGCTTCAGGAATGTTCTGAGGGACACTTTAATTGGACTCATATCTTCATTGACAATTTCCTACAAGTTGTATTTTTCAGAATTCAGGACAATTATTTCCTAAATTTTATAAGTCATTGCTCTAAATTTTTTCTGTAACTTGCAATAGTTCATACTTATGTAGTAGAGTTAAACTTTATCGCAGAATAAACTAAATTATAGAAAAATAACATTTTTATCAGGAAAAAAATTATAAAAATTAAAAAGTAAGATGTGATATTTTTTATCCTTGTAATATACATAAAATAGGTCTAGTACCTCAGGTATGCATCATGCATACCTGGTAAAAATTTGGTCTCCTTCAAATATATAACATTGGATCAAATGGTACTTCAATTTGAGGAAGCATTTTGAACAAAAAATTGCATTTATTTCTTTGTAATTTTTTAATAACCTTAAGCAGGTTCAAAAATATTCAAAATACTTCTAATTTGCTTAGAAACTGTGGTGCATTACCTGATATCAACAAAAAATCTGTAAAAATACACATTATAAACAGTGCCTGAAAGAAGTAGGTGTTGATTTTTAAATAATATTTAGCCAGAAAAGTGCCATGTATCTTTAATGAAGCTCGTTTAGACGCATTAATCTGCAATGATCCACTTCAATGTACTCGAACTGGCAAATGTGGTGAACTGTGATCGTTCCACCATCGTGCGACATTTGCAGCCAATGGGGAAGATTCAAAAATCGGGTGTATGGGTACCACATGCTCTAAACCAAAGTAACAAAAATCAGCCGGTGGCCACATGTGCATTTCTGCTTGTTCGTCAACCGGCTGGCTCGTGAACAATACAGACCATTCCGTTTCTGTATCGTTACTGGTGGTGTGTAATGGTGTCTTTGTGCTAAAATAAGAAAAAGAAAGGAATGGTTGAGCCCAAAGAAAGCAGCAACTCTTTGTAGAAATACCTGCGCACATCTACAAAAGATAGTGTTATGCATCTGGTGGAACAGTGACGGTGTGGTGTACTACGAATAAATGCGCTCCGAAGTTGGCTCGATGAGTTCATCGCCTCAGAACCATATGGTATCTATAATCGCGGAATCGAAAAGTTACCCCAGCGCTGGAAGACTTTTGCAAATAGTGAAACAGGATTTATTATTGATGAGTAAAGTCTCTGTTATGTGTATCTGTTCTGATTATTAAACTTATGGAAAAACGCTTCGAACTTACGTACCAGTCGAATGAAAAAGGAACACCCGCCACAACAGGCCAATGCACTGATTACACACAAAAGTAATCACCACATCTGTTAAGACATTTATTTCACTGGCAGACGAGACGATCAATTGCTGTTTCGTAGAACACGGTACGCTACAGGCGGATCCACAATGGCACCAACTCTTGCACTTCCTCGGCCCACAGAAACCGACGTCCACGCATGTCTCTTTACAGTTCGCTAAAGATGTGCAAAATACACAGTGAAAAAGTCGGGCTGTTCGGAGAATGTTGCATTATTTCCCAGCCAAATCGCAGAAGCGTAGGCTTCGTCCGACTGGCAGTGTGGGAGCGAGCAACAAGATGATTCCGTCCGATAACTCTGCGACAGACCGAGGGTAAACGGCAAAGCCTAAGAAATCCAGAGCTGTTCACACATGTTCTGGTAAGGTCATGATGTCTTTCTTCTTCGATTACAGGGGCTCGTTAAATTCCTTGGCTGCGGAAACATAATCAATCAAAAATGGTTCAAATGGCTCTGAGCACTATGGGACTGAGGTCGTCAGTCCCCTAGAACTTAGAACTACTTAAACCTAACTAACCTAAGGACGCCACACACATCCATGCTCGAGGCAGGATTCTGCGACAGCAGCAACAGCGCGGTTCCGGACTGAAGCGCCTGGAACCGCTCGGCCACAGCGGCCGGTCATAATCAATCCCAGGGTCATCAAGATACATTTCAGAAACGGCGAAGCGCCATAAAGACAAAACGTCCAGGAGTGCTGTCGGACGGAATCATCCTCTTGCACAATGACGTCAGCCTCCACACTGTGAACTGGACAAAGGCTACGCTTCTCTGACTTGACAGGGAAACAGTGCAACATCCTCCCTACAGCTCAGATCTTTCACTGTGTGATTTTCACAACTTTGTGGACTTGAAGAAACACTTGCATGGACGTCGTAAGTGCAAGAGTGGGTATAGTTGTGGATTTGTCAGCAGCCGACCGTGTTCTATTGAACACTAATAACACAATTCCGTTATATTTAGTAAGAGAAAAACAATTACTTAATAGCAGGCCGCTGTGTTCTAGTGGTTCTAGGCGCGTCTGGAACAGCGCGGCTGCTACGGTCGCAGGTTCGAATCCTGCCTCGGGCATGGATGTGAGTGATGCCCTTAGGTTAGTTAGGTTTAAGTAGTTCTAAGTCTAGGGGACTGATGACCTAAGATGTTAAGTCCCATAGTGCTTAGAGCCATTTGAATCACTTAATAAATAATATGATAATAAATAAAACAATTGCTTAATAAATAGGGACCTTAAGCTCTCAGAAATTTTGAGTTTGAATGTTCGACTTGACAAGCTCTCTGAGAGTCCATTTCAAGTTTCGTGCGATTTTTCTGTCTAGTGTACATGGGCGAATTCGTGCCAGGAATATCTCTAGTCACTAGGGCCTAGTGTATCCTGTAATCGGGCGACGCTAACCAGTCTCCATTTCCCAACATGTACGGTTGGGGCGCCGCTACGTAGCTGTATACTTTAAGTGTATCGTGTAATATGGGCTGACATCCAGTAATAATATTATGGTTCCACTTATTAAAAGGTCTTTAACAATGCTGAAGTCTTTCCCCATACTGAATCTTCGTAGCTCCATTTTATCAAAAATCATCTCGATAACGATAAGAAATGAATTTGATCGCCATGATGAATATCTGCGGAGGTGGCTCAGATATCCCGGAAGTATACCCTGTGGGGGCAAGAGGGAAACAGTCAGAGTCACTATTTTGTACGAGTTATCAACTAGCCCTGGAGGTGAGAACACGTATCACTCACAATCAAATGGACTCTACTAGTAGCTTCTTATGAGTCATCGGTTAGTCTTGGTGATTTGAATATACATAACTCATGATCAAATGACTGCTTGGTTTTGATGTGAGTGAAAGTGATAGAAATGATAAATTTGCCACGGGAAATGTTAATTTGATCTTAAAAGAGTCGGACGTACAAACAGGGAATTCAAATGTAATATTTGTGATGCTAGAGATAATATTATCAGGCTTCACGACCATTACGTTGATTTATGAATTACCTCTGACTCTCACGTAGAACTGATGGTGTTATATCGGCAGATACACACTGATCAGCCAGAACATCAAGACACCTACCTAACAGCCGGTATGTCCACCTTTAGCTCGGATAACAATGGCGACGCGTCGTGGCATGGAAGCAATGAAGCCTTGATAGATCGCTGGGATGAGTTGACACCACTTCTGCACCCGCAAGTTATCTATTTCCCGTAAATTCCTGGGAGGGAGGCGATGAGCTCCGACGCCACGTTCAATCACATCCCAGATGTGTGCAGTCGGGTTCAGATCTGGCGAGTAGGCGAGAGCATCATTGGAACTCGCCACTGAGCTCCTCGAACCACTCCATCACACTCCTGGCCTTGTGCCATGGCGCATTGTGTTGCTGAAAAAGGCCATTTCCGTCAGGAAACATGATCGTCATGAAGGGATGTATGTTGTCTGCAAACAGTGTACGATACCCCATGGTGCCTTGCATGAGCTACACTGGATCCATGGCTGTACAAGGGAATGTTCCCCAGAGCATAATGGAGCCGCTGCCAGCTTGTCTCCGTCCCGTAGTACAGGTGTCAAGGAGAAGTTCCCCTGGAAGACGACGGACTCGCGCCCTGCCATCGGCATGATGAAGAAGGTATTGGGAATCATCAGACCATGTAACGCTCTGCCACTGCGTCAACGTCCAGTGTCGATGGTCACGTGTCCATTTCAGCCGTAGTTGCCGATGTCGTGGTGATAACATTAGTACATGCGTGGGTCATTGGCTGCGGAGGCCCGTCGTTAGGAGTGTTCGGTGCACTGTGTGTTCAGACGCACTCTGCCCGTCATTAAAATCTGTTGTTAGTTCCGCCACAATTGGCCTCCAATCCTGTTTTACCTGTCTGCCCAGCCTACGACGTTCGGCTCTGTGATGACGGATGGTTTTCCAACCCCATGACGTTCGGACGTGGTATCATCTTGGTGTTACCAGTGTTGAAGACACTCACCGCAGCACTCCTGGAACACCCGACAAGTCATTTAGTTTTCGAAATGTTCGTGCGGAGCTTCCGGAACATTGCAATCTGCCATCGGTCAAACTAAGATAGATCGCAGCCTGCCCGGTTAGCCGTGTGATCTAACGCACTGCGGGCGGCCGGTGCGGCCGTGCAGTTCTGGCGCTTCAGTCTGGAACCGCGTGACCGCTCCGGTCGCAGGTTCGAATCCTGCCTCGGGCATGGATGTGTGTGATGTCCTTAGGTTAGTTAGGTTTAAGTACACTACTGGCCATTAAAATTGCTACACCACGAAGATGACGTGCTACAGACGCGAAATTTAACCGACAGGAAGAAGATGCTGTGATATGCAAATGATTAGCTTTTCAGAGCATTCACACAAGGTTGGTGCCGGTGGCGACACCTAAAACGTGCTGGCATGAGGAAAGTTTCCAACTGATTTCTCATACACAAACAGCAGTTGACCGGCGTTGCCTGGTGAAACGTTGTTGTGAAGCCTCGTGTAAGGAGCATAAATGCGTACCATCATATTTCCTACTTTGATAAGGGTCGGATTGTAGCCTATCGCGATTGTGGTTAATCATATCGCGACATTGCTGCTGGCATTGGTCGAGATCCAATGACTGTTAGCAGAATATGGAATCGGTGGGTTCAGGAGGGTAATACGGAATGCCTTGCTGGATCCCAACGGCCTCCTATCACTAGCAGTCGAGATGACAGGCATCTTATCCGCATGGCTGTAACGGATCGTGCAGCCACATTTCAATCCCTGGGTCAACAGATGGGGACATTTACAAGACAACAACCATCTGCACGAACGGTTCGACGACGTTTGCAGCAGCATGGACTATCAGCTCGGAGACCATGGCTACGGTTACCCTTGACGCTGCATCACAGACAGGAGCGCCTGCGATGGTGTACTCAACGACAAACCTGGGTGCACGAATGGCAAAACATCATTTTTTCGGATGAATCCAGGTTCTGTCGACAGCATCATGATGGTCACATCTGTTGAAACACGTATGTAACATAGCAGCGATGGCGAGGCATTGTAGCATCTGTGACCAGAGAGTATGCGCTTGACCGCGCGAGTGTTGCGAGCGGTTCTCAGTCTGTCAGTCAGTCGTTGCGAGTCTGTAGCTCTGTCTAGTTGGGTACAGTACTCTGTCAGTAGTCGTCGCGAGCAGTAGCTCTGTTCAGTGGCGTGCAGTACGCTAGTAGTCGTCATGCAGAGCGCTCGGTCAGTGGTAGCAGCCCAGTGGGGTTGCGTGATGTGGTCTGGCGACAACACTGGTCAAGATGCTGAATGAGGTATACTGTTAATTAAGATAATCATCGGATAATGTAAAGTTTAATTATTGTAACTAATTTTCAACAAGTGCCCCCAATAATAACTTTGATTTCAAAAGCAATTTTACATAAAATTTTCATTTAATTGAAGTAACTATTTCGTTCCACTTCCCCTAAACAAAAGTTTCAGCTTTCAATTAGATTACAAAAAAAAAAAAAAAAAGGAATATTATTATTTGCAATGCAGTTCCTCCAAGCGGTGCGCAACAACAAGAGCAGAAATTTGACTAGGTGTTGCAATGAGGTAAGAATTTAATTTTGATTTTTTTTGCACAGGGCCAAAGACCGATATTTCGGTTTAATTGAATTTTCTTATCACTGAATGGACCTTAATTTTTTATGAAGAACTTATATTTGAGTCAGATTGCGATTCTCACTTTTATTGTCATTAAATTTAATTGCAGGGAGGTTACGTTTGGCTCCCATTTCTATTAAGTATTGTCATTACATTCTTATAAATTTTTGTGGGGAGGTTACACTTGGCGACACCCAGTCCAGGATCGTATTTCGTTGAGAGTCTTTTGAACAACAGTCAGATATCTGCTCTTATTTGCTTAGATATAATTAGGATTTGGCGCAACGCTTTTATTAACTTGTGACTTTCTTTCTACAGGTCAACGGCAATTTGTTGCTTTGTTGTATTTGTGTGTTGCTTTTGCATTGTGCTTATTTGTTTTTGAATAATTGTGACTATTGTAAAAATGCCGCGAAAGACTGTGAATAGTGTATCGCGAGGTATTATGAACGAAATTACGGACTTAAACAACGTGACCAATAGTAATTGTGACACGCAGTGTAATGATGACAATCCTGCGTTCACTGACAATCAATGCATTCCAACCACTAGTGATGACTTTTACCCTGATAATGAACAAACAAACTCAATTGTCTCGTCTGTTAATTTGACGACAATTGATGACGCAGAACGCTCTATTGTAATGAGCGCTGCCCAGCTTAACACACCCGATTCGGAAAACTCAAGTAATGCACAGACAAATCTGTCTAATGAAAATGAACAGATCACACAAAGTAGGACAGATGTATTTAATTCCGAAACAATGACTGATAGTATACATTTGACTGACAAACCTTTTTGTAAATTTCAAAATGACCAAATGGTTACAGAAAGTGAAACAATTCCAGATCCACTATTGAACAGTACAGATAATAGAAATGGTAATTTTGGCTCGGATCCAATTATGGCAATACTGCTACAACTTAGGGAAGATAACAAACACTTAAATGAAAAACTTGACAATAATGACAAAAAACAAGACAAACTTAGTGAACAGGTCAAACAAGATAATGAAAAACTCAAACAACACTTAAATGAGAAACTTGACAATAATGACGAAAATCTCAAACAACTTAATAAAAAATTAGACGACAATTCCAGACAGGTTAGTGAACAAATTAGAGAAGTTGCCGCGCAGTGCCATGACACTAAGGAACAGTTGCGCGTGGAAATTGAGGCTTGTTCACGAAAAAATAGCGAAGAAATTAAGTCTGTTGCGCAGGAATTAAGAGAAATGCAAACAGCCGCAACAGACACACTCAGAGACGAAATTAGCAGAGTCGCTAAACAATGCTCTGAAAAAGCTGCACAATTACGGGACGAGTTTAAAGCAATGACGGTAGAACTTTCGCGCACAGTGGACGCAAAGATAGACGCGAAATTCGAACAGCAAAACACTCAGATTAACGAGCGCTTTAATCAGCACATACAGAACAGTGATACGCGTTTCCGTAAATTTATTCAGGATCAAAACAAAGTAAAACGACAAGTAATGGAAACAATCACAGCACAGAGACAGGAAGACAAACGTAAAATGTTTGCGAAAGCAAAAACGTATGTAGACAATAATATTACTACAGTGTCCGACAAAATTAATACCATAGAACAATTGAACGCGGAATTACGGGATGAAATTTCTGATCTTAAATCAAAAACAGATACACACACAGTAAATATTCAAACAGTGACAGACAGATTCGAACAATTAGAACTAACACAGGATTGCGAGGTCATCAAAGCTGATGTTAAAAAACTGAGCGAAACTACACGTAAGTTGCAAAAACAGATTAATGCGTCCGATTCTAAAACCGATGATCAGGTTAAAATACTGACTGAAAAATGTGATGAATTGGCCAGTCGTATTGATGTTATCGAAAATACTAATGACAATAAATCAGACGATACTGCACCGGTTGTATTTATCCAAACACCTGAATTTCAAAATTTACGACAGACTATTAATGAGATCGATTCATCTAACAACACGTTACGTAGGAAGTTGTCAAATTTACAACAAGAAGAAACAGAAATGAAAAGTATTTCAGTTAATAATACGTCACAGAATCCGCTACTTTATGAACATTTGTCAGAGTCACGCAGCGTGTATCATGTGAGCAATTTACAGAGACTACGAGACGTAAAATCCGAAAAGCCACGCGACTTAAAATCTGAAAAGCTATGCAACTTGAAGTCCGAAATGACACAGACGAACAGATTCACACACAAACCTGAACGTATTTTCAAATTCAATGACGAGAACGTAGATTACGAGCAATTTTTATCCGGCAGAAAATGTAAGGAATTTAATAATGGCAGAGCACAGATACACGATTTGCACTGTATACGACAATTTATTTTTGTACTTTCACCGCTATTGCCTGTAATGCAGAAGCTAGCTTTGAACCAGATGCGACAATTTATTTTTGTATTTACAACAGCATTGCCTATAATGCAGAAATTTGAATTAGCACGGATACAACAATTTGCCTTTGGAATTTTTCCGCTATTGCTTGCAACGCAAAAGCTAAAATTTATTTGCAGTGCGTAATAGACCTCAGGGGATTCATTACGCTTTAATGAATATGTGCCGTAGCGAGCATAGGGCCCCGAGCTGTAGTAGTGCTATTTCATCTTTAGTTTTCTGCACTGCTGCCTTTTCTTCTACTATCCTTTATATCTATCAAAACAGCTCTTTAACTATTGCTCTATCTAGAATTAAGAATATGTAATGAAAACCCGATGTGACAAACTTTTACCGAATGTGACAATTTTCAGCAGGCACTCCCGTAATGACAACTACCGCCGTAATTTTAATAACAGATAAAATCGTAATCATCAGTATGTACAAAATTTTCGGCAGGCGCAACCACATTTTTGTAACAATAGATGTTTTTCACCACAATAGCATGAAAGTCAACCGCTTAGCATACCTAACCAACAATGCAGTCTACAAGGTCAACCAGGCTTTAATGTTTCGCCGCGTGCACGTATAGTCCCAGCTCCAACAAGTGGTAACGCATGGCAGCAAAGAAATAACTACGTACAGACAACACTCTATTTCAACTCGTATCGCAATACACCGTATAGGAATGACTATCACGACAGACGTAAAAATAATGAGCACAATTTTCAGCGTACATTTAATAACAGTCGATCTTATGAGCAGCAACAACATCAGCAACAACAAATAATCATGAATGAAACAGACAATAGGTGTCATCCATAGCGTAACACGTCAGTAAGAAATAACAGAACAGTTCACATAGTGGATATGCCACAACATTCTCCCGTAAATAATAACACGTACGATAAATTTTAACCAGATAGAGCTCAGATTGCATATTACAGTAACGCAAACATTACTTTTGACACGCAGAATTTTGCTCACGAGAATGTTATTTGAAACATGCTCTGTTGAATGCTCCACTTTTATCGCACCCAGATCTTACCAGAAATTTTTCCATTGCCACTGACAGTTCCAACACCGCTTTAGGCGTACATATTTTCCAGGAAATTGAAGAAGATGGTTCTACAGTAATTATAAACATCGCGTTTGCAAGTCGCATTCTGTCACCCGCTGAACGAAATTATTCCGTTACAGAACTGGAAACATTATGTGTTGTATGGGCTTTTACGAGATTTAGGCACTTTCTTTATGGCAGACATACCACCGTCTACACAGACCACAGAGCGATACAATTTTTACTTTCGGCTAAATTCACTCACGACAGGTTAAGTAGATGGAAACTATATTTACAAGAATTTAATTTTACGATTGTTCACATTCCCGGCATACAAAATGTTATAGCAGACGCACTATCGCGTTCTCTCAGCAACAATCAGCAAGACGTAGCAACCAACTTCTGCAAAACAAATTTCAGTGTCATGTACATTCAGCAAGTTGCATTTGAAAACTTTATTTCATCGTCATTACAGGACATAGCAAAGGAGCAAAATAAAGACAATGTGTGGAAAGAAATTAAACACCTTTGGCAAGATAAAAAAAATGTTACGATTAGGAACCACTACACTGTACGCAATGACATTCTGTTTCGCCGCTCTCATCCTGACAGCAACAATTGGTTATTATGCATTCCTGACGAACTGGTCAACAAATTAATTTGGTACACTCATTTAAGTTACGCACATTACGGAGCACGAAAATGTTTTCTTATACTGAGACAGAACTGTTATTTTACCAATATGGAGAAACGTATACGACGAGTTTTAGCGTATTGTAAAATTTGCCAGAAAGCTAAATCAGCCACCACTTCACATATTCCTCCATTATATCCCATTATACCTGTTAAATTAAGACACATGGCCGCAGTAGATATTTTTGGTCCGATTCCGATAACTAACAGAGGTTTTTGCTACATCTTTGTCGCTGTTGAGCTCACTTCAAAATTTGTTACTTTCACTCCGTTACGTAAAGCTACTGCTAAAACTGTTTCGAAAGCATTTGTAAAACATTTTCTATTTCATGTAGGGCATGTGATGAAAGTAATTTCCGACAATGGATCACAATTTCGTAGTAGTGTATGGACACGCATGTTACGAGCCAGAAACATTTCTCCGATCTATATATCCAAGTACCACGCTTCTTCGAACCCCTGTGAACGGTTAATGAAAGAAATTGGTAAACTGTGTCGAATATACTGCCACAAAAGACATATTGATTGGGATACACACATACTCTCATTCCAAGATGTAATTAATTCCATTCCAAATGAATCCACTATGCTATCTCCGTCTATTATACTGAAAAACGTTGAACCACCAAACAAAATTAAAGAATTAGTAAACTTCCCTAAATGTCGTCGACTAAGACACCACGAAATAATTGACATTGCGCTGAACAACATCAAACGTGCCGCAGAGCGCCGGAGAAGACGGCAAAAACAGGTTTGTAGACGCCGAGACTTTCACGTTGGACAGAAAATATTAGTACGAACACATTATTTATCCAGTAAATTAAAAGGTAAGTGCAGTAAATTTGAACTTCTATACGCAGGTCCATATCGGATTCGCAGCATCCCTCACCCCAATGTTGTACACGTCGAAACTTTGAGAACTAGAAAATCGAAAGGCAACCACCATATCTCAAACATTAAACCGTTTATTGAATGAAGACACTTTATGATTCAACACACTATGATGTCATTTATTAATGCAATTATTTCACTTGACTAATTACTGATGATTATCGCATTTTTCTTGGCAAGTGCCCGGCAAGGTAAGGTTAGCAGGTCGCTTTTCTTGTCGTTACACATCAGACCGTGCACATTTTCCACTTTTTTTTGTGTATATGATTGTACTCCAGTTTTGTTTGTATGCACTGTGAAATAGTTAAGATATAACACACACCAGTTGACTTTGACATTTTTTTTGCCTTATGACATCTCAACATCGTGACTGTTTTACATTTTGCTGCTGCATTGTATTATTATGTGTACATTTTTGCATCTGAACACTGTCAATGTCTTTGACATGTTACGTTTTCTGTCATGTTATGCTGTATGGTTAATTATGTCACCATAAACCAGTCATTATTTAATGGGTATATGATTTAAATGCAGGTCATTAATCTTTGTTCATCAATTTCAGTAAGAAATGGTGCGTGTAAGAAATAAATTCAACAGAAATGGGAATTTCACCTACGGAATAAACGATAGAAGATGCAATAACTTTATGAGGAAGAGTAAATGGATCAGGATTAACAAGCATTAACAAGAATATACTATACTCATCGTAGAATAGCAGTCTTAACTAATTATTTCTTTCAGAATACAAGGTGATTGATGCAGGCTGTCAGACTGAACTACACATTTTAGTTTTAGTGATGAAATATGCTAGAGATAAGGAATAGTTGCGTAATGAGTAATGAAGTGATATTTTTGCAGATGATAATGAATGCTGATGAATAATGATGAAGGATATGGTATTATGAATAATGAAGTTTTTCTTTACAGGTGATGATAATAATGAAGTTATGATAATATGGATAATGAAGTGATTGATAATGAAGTTTTTTCTTTACAGATGAGGATAATGTTGGAGTTTTATATTTATGCTATGTAGTTATTTAAGTATTTGTTGCAGTTTGTTTTGACAGCAGGTGTTATATTGCATAGTAGGATGACGGAAAGTTTTGGAAAGGACAGCTATGGAACACATTTTATACACATTTCACTACTTGTTAATTCGAAGTTCACTACTTTTCAGCATAGTGTGCGTTTCTTCTTTCAGGTCAATAATCCATTTTGTATTTTTTCCAGGAGATGCTTGTCATGATACTTACTAAAACTGTTACTTATTATACCTGTTCTAGTACTTGCATTTTTATTTTTTTTACCCATTTGTGTTTACCATTTATAAATGTAATCACATATACTGCCTTGTTACATAACCTTGCTACAGCTGACTCATGACGAATGACGTTACCTATCCTCATTTGCAGCAATAGGTCAAAAGCAAAAAGTGTTATGCCTCAGCAATTAATTATCGATCCCAACGCAATGCATTGCTAACAAAAAAAATGTATTAACAGTCCCAAATAGTGATACCAGTTTGAGAAAATTCTGAATAATACTGATTAGCTCTGAATAGTATGTCACTTGAGTAATGACTTCTTAATGAGACAACAAAAATACACATATATATAAAATAATGCTTAGTAACTGGCTAGTAATTGCCACTGTTATTGTAATGAGACTACTTATAATCCCCATGATTATTAATGCTATGACTATAATTAACTGATTTTTAATAATGACTTCGTAATGATCTGAATAATACTGAATGAGGAACAATGCTTTATACTATTCGATACCTGATGGCCACTGAGTGCCAATAATTAGTGTCACTTAATGAATTGTTATTAATTATGCCATTAATTAGCTCTTGTTTTCAATGTTCATACTTTATAATTGGAAATGAATGTGACTGTTTAATAATGCTTTGTAATTAGGAAAAAGCTAATGATTATTACTATTGGAAGACAAATGATTAATTAATTATGCTATACTTTATAACTGGAAATGAATGCGATTGTTTCATAATGCTTTGTAATTAGAAGGCTAATGATTCTTACTATATTGAAATGACAAATGATTAATTAACTATGCCATACTTTGTAACTGGAAAAGAATGCGATTGTTTCATGATGCTTTGTAATTAGGAGAAGGTTAATGATTAATACTATATTGGAATGACAAATGATTAATTAACTATGCTATGCTTTGTAACTGGAAAAGAATGCGATTATTTAATAATGCTTTGTAACTAGGAAAAGAAGATTACTGATTCTATGTAAAACAATTAATGAACATTTTTCTGTAATACTACATACATGGTACAGAAATGTTCAATAACTGGGCTATGAATGCCGCAAACTACTACTGTAATTGACAATATTATGTGACTTAATGTCCTTCACCTCATGAGCTAACTACCCTGAATTACTGCAATGTCCATTTGTCCTGTTTATCCTAGTGATCATGGAGCACTATATTTGGTTTTGCACTAATTCTACGTTGATGTGCCTTGTAAGAGCGTGGTGTTGACACGACATGCTGTCCATCACCGTGAGCGATGAAGACGTTATTATGGTCCCACTGTTTGGTGTACCTAATGTACTGCCAAAATGAAAACATGAAACATTAATACGACAGTTCAGTGTCTTGGCTACACTGATAAATTCTGAGGGGAAAAGAACTTCAACTTGTGTCACTTGGTGTTGTACTTCTGTGGAAAGATATGGACTTTCAGAACAGCTGTGTGCAATCTAAAGTGCTACAACCATGATGCAATCCTTCCCTTTCCTATCCTAATTCTTGTCACATAGTGAAAATCATTTTTTGCTAACATTATTTATGTTCATGGGTTATACATTTTTTTTCGATTCGCTAAACTCCAGTGCGAGTACACTTATGTCACTGGTCGACATGATTTTTTTTTTGCTATTATGTTTATTTATTGCCAAAATGCTAAAGACATTTTTTTTTGATTTGTTCTGAAGTACAGTATATGTGCACTTTTGTCTTTTATATTGTATATACATTTTTTATTTTCTGAACTACAGTGCATGTGCACTTCTGTTAGGTGTTAATATGTTTTCTACTGAACTTCAGTCCCTGTACACTTTTCTCATTTTTCAATATGATTTCTACTATTCTGTATATTCAATACTTTAATACGAATGCACTTATGTCATTTGTTACTAATTGTACATACATTTCATCAATTACTGATATGTTCTCAACTGCAGTGCATGTGCACTCATGTCACTTGTCAACATAATATTTTTTGCCAGTCTGTTTATTTGTTCTGAATATGCTAAAGAATTTTTTTTCAGTGCCTGTGCACTTTGTTATCTGTCAAATAATTTGTATATACATTTTTCTGATTTGCTACTATGTTTTGTACTCACATTTTGTCTTTGTCTGATATATTTTGTACTTAGTGCGTGTGCACAACATTTAAATATTCTGTAAGTTGTAGAATTTTGTTAATTAAAGAAAAATTTTGCCGCGCTTGGCAAGTCCAAATGACTCACCATCGCTGCCAAATTTTTGCCCCCCCCAGTGGAGGGTTATGAAACATGTATGTAACATAGCAGCGATGGCGAGGCATTGTAGCATCTGTGACCAGAGAGTATGCGCTTGACCGCGCGAGTGTTGCGAGCGGTTCTCAGTCTGTCAGTCAGTCGTTGCGAGTCTGTAGCTCTGTCTAGTTGGGTACAGTACTCTGTCAGTAGTCGTCGTGAGCAGTAGCTCTGTTCAGTGGCGTGCAGTACGCTAGTAGTCGTCATGCAGAGCGCTCGGTCAGTGGTAGCAGCCCAGTGGGGTTGCGTGATGTGGTCTGGCGACAACACTGGTCAAGATGCTGAATGAGGTATACTGTTAATTAAGATAATCATCGGATAATGTAAAGTTTAATTATTGTAACTAATTTTCAACAAGTGCCCCCAATAATAACTTTGATTTCAAAAGCAATTTTACATAAAATTTTCATTTAATTGAAGTAACTATTTCGTTCCACTTCCCCTAAACAAAAGTTTCAGCTTTCAATTAGATTACAAAAAAAAAAAAAAGGAATATTATTATTTGCAATGCAGTTCCTCCAAGCGGTGCGCAACAACAAGAGCAGAAATTTGACTAGGTGTTGCAATGAGGTAAGAATTTAATTTTGATTTTTTTTTTGCACAGGGCCAAAGACCGATATTTCGGTTTAATTGAATTTTCTTATCACTGAATGGACCTTAATTTTTTATGGAGAACTTATATTTGAGTCAGATTGCGATTCTCACTTTTATTGTCATTCAATTTAATTGCAGGGAGGTTACGTTTGGCTCCCATTTCTATTAAGTATTGTCATTACATTCCTTTTAAATTTTTGTGGGGAGGTTACACTGTGTTTGGTGATATCGCGGTGAACGCACATTGGAAGCGTGCATTCGTCATCGCCATACTGGCGTATCACCCGGCGTGATTTTAGGGGGTGCCATTGGTTACACGTCTCGGTCACCTTTTGTTCGCATTAACGGCACTTTGAACAATGGACGTTATATTTCAGATATGTTACGACCCGTGGCTCTACCCTTCATTCGATCCCTGCGAAACCCTACTTTTCAGCAGGATAATGCACGACCGCATGTTGCAGGTCCTGTACGGGCCTTTCAGGATACCGAAAATGTTCGACTGCTGCCCTGGCCAGCACATTCTCCAGATCTCTCACCAATTGAAAACTTCTAGTTAATGGTGGCCGAGCAACTGGTTCATCACGATACGTCAGTCACTACTCTTGATGAACTGTGGTATCGTGTTGAAGCTGCATGAGCAGCTGTACCTCTACACGCCATCCAAGCTCTGTTTGACTCAATGCCCAGGCGTATCAAGGCTGTTATTACGGCCAGAGGTGGTTGTTCTGGGTACTGATTTCTCAGGATCTATGCACCCAAATTGCGTGAAAATTTAACCATATGTCAGTTCCAGTATAATATATTTGTCCAATGAATACCTGTTTATCATCTGCATTTCTTCTTGGTGTAGCAATTTAAATGGCCAGTAGTGTAGTTCTACGTTCTAGGGGACTGATGACCACAGATGTTAAGTCCCATAGTGCTCAGAGCCATTTGAACAATCTAACGCACTGCTTTCCGGGCGGGAAGGCGTGCCGGACTCCGGCACGAATCCGCCCGGCGAATTAGTGTCGAGGTCCACTGTGCAGGCCAGTCTGTGGTTGGTTTTTAAGGCGGTTTTCCATCTCTCTGCAAATTCGGATTGGTTCCCCTTATTCCGCCTCAGTTACACGATGTCGGCGATTGCTGCGCAAACATTGTCTCCACGTAGGCGAACACCATAATTACCACGCATAATTTGAGTTACACTCGTCTGGTGTGAGACGTTCCTGGGGGCCTGCGGGCACGTGGGGTGGGGTCCACTGGGAGCCGAACTGCGCAGTAACCCTGGGTTCGGTGTGGGGCGGCGGTGGGCTGAGTGGACTGCTGTAGCCTGTTGTGGAGATGTGTACCACTGAGGGCTACGGCAGGGACGGAGCCTCTCCGCCGTTTCTAGGTTCCTAGTTAAATATAATACAAGATAGATCTCGCGCCTTCCCCATTTTACCCACAGACAGCACGCTCACTGATATTGCATGCACCGTGCTTGTGTCTGACTAGCAGTCATTCTTCGCCATGTGACCGGTTTCTATCGATAGTAGGTCGGTGGTCATAATATTGTGTCTGATCAGTGGTTCAAATGGCTCTGAGCACTATGGGACTTAACTGCTGTGGTCATCAGTCCCCTAGAACTTAGAACTACTTAAACCTAACTAACCTAAGGACATCACACACATCCATGCCCGAGGCAGGATTCGAACCTGCGACCGTAGCGGCCACGAGGTTCCAGACTGTAGCGCCTAGAACCGCACGGCCACTCCGGCCGGCTCTGATTACTGTACAGCAAGTGTTTCCATACTTCACTTGGACCAATAACTAACGTGGAACATTATTGCAGTGTCTATAGTAGATGTATTATAAGCCACAGTGAATTTCACTGTTAAAAATAGTGTTGTTTGTAACGTTGACCTAAGGAGAGAAATGAAATTACAATGAAATCCAGACCATTAGCTGCTTACAGGCGTTGATAAGTACCAACGGGGACAGTTGAAAATGTGTGCCAACTGGGACTCGAACCCGAGATCTCCTGCTTACATGGCAGACGCTGTATCCGACTGAACCATCGAGCTCACAGAGGATAGTGCTATTGCGGGGACTTATCTCCGGCACGCCCACGTGGCACCCACATTTCCAGCTTACTGTCCACACACTACAGTTTTAGTGCCCCTGCCCGCTATACTCATTACTTGCGCCAGTCAATCTACCGATTCCCGTAAGAGTTTTAGCAACGTGAGTGCATTCTAGTTCACAGGAACTCTGAGATTTGCACGTAGACACTTGGTCCCCACATACCCTTGGAAACCTACGAAGGACTTATCGAATCCATGCCACACCGAATCGTTGCTGTATTGCATTCCAAAGGTGTACCAACCACAGGGTATAAATATCTATGGAGAGAGCATTCGTATGTGCAGAAAGAGAATACTGTCGGCAACATCTTCTGCAGTTCAAGTCACGTGATTCTGGGACGGTGCATTTTAATCCGTGTAAAGCGTTTTACAGACATCTTAACAATATGATATCAGGAACTGAATTTGGCTTGAAGATGTGAAGTGCAATGTTATTATGCTTTTCGCTTCAGTGCCATAGCTCAGATTCCATTTCATTTACGTTTTTCTCTCGCAGGATAAGAAGTGACAGACAAGAATATTCTGTTACGTTTTCTATTTCACTTATTCATATTGTCGAATCTCTGCTCTATTTAATTACGTTACAATGACACTGTGGACGACGCCGAAGAGTCACGAAAAAACGACGCATTTGCAACTGTGAAACTGTTACAGTAAATACGGTAAGCGTTTTGCACCACCTGCTTGTCCATTATTATTTTCAATTTTTCTTTATTTACCATTGTGATTTTTATAGACAAGTAAAATATTTATAATATTTTTTCGCCGTCTCTTCAGAAAGGCGAAATCATACACTACACACAAAAAATACAAAAAATATGAGACCAATGCTCGAATTTTGGAGTTATCCTCTCAACAGTGTTTGTTCTGTTGATATTTTCTTAGCTATCTGTTCTGTTTTGTTCATCATATGCCAAAGGATTACAGGTTTGTTCAGGTACGATGATATCTTCAGGTGCAAATCGTATGTTTTTTGTTTAGTTCAAGTTTTTCCATTGTTTGTTTTCATTATTTATCCAAGACCTCTGAGCCCCTAACTTAACAATGTGTGCTGCCTGAGAATCGCTACTTTACTTAACATGAATATAATTTGATATCAAATGATACTGTTTTAGTTTTTTGTTGAATTGCAGATTGTTTCTCCTGCTGTGGTGTTTGATGAGGGTCTTCTTGCATGTGTTGTAGGTCTGAGATGGAAATGTTTGAGTTGTGGTAATGATATTAACGTTAATATATGCAGCCATTCTTCCCTAGTTACTATTTCAAACTTGTTTATCATGCTAATAAAAACCTATGTTATTCACTTAAGTAGAATTAGGTCTAAAACTGAAACCAATAAAAAGCTATGTTAGTCAGGCAAAACATAAGTTGTGTTTTTCTAATGTAGAACATTATGCCTTATCATTTCTCCTCTAAAATGGTTTTTGATGAAGTGAACCGTTACTGAACGACTTCACGTAATGATAGCTCGTTTTTTGTACCCATCATTGTTTGAACTTTATTTGCAGTACCACATGCTGCCCCCACATTGCAGACAACACTATGTTCCAAATTCAATACATTTTGTTTGCAATATAGTGACTTAACACCACAAAACTGTAGTATATAGCAAGTAATCAAACTGTTTTACATTTTGCTCACAAATCTTTTTTCTCAGAAAACATCAAAATACGAAATAAAGCGAATTTTAGCATTATGCTAGCATCTCTTTGCGACGCTCCCAAGGTCAACACACATAGGTTCAGGCGCATATTACTCACAATAGCTATATCTAAAACAGAAAATGTTGCAGAATACGTAAATAACATCAACTTAAACTGCTCATAGTGTAATGTCTCGCCATTTTGGGCCCTCGGGGTGTGGTAAACGAACTAATATTGGCGATGGCGCGAATATATCTGATGTCATGCAGACAATATGCAATTGGCAACGGCACTGGATAAGGATAATGTCATGCTCTGCCCAACCTTACCATAGGAAGGTCTCTGACTGGACAGCTTTCAACAAAAAATAAAAAAGGAGGAAAGTGCGTGACTTGAGAAGGGGTTGAGAAATGTGACTGGACGAGCTAATGTTGCAGAATAATACTGAGATGTGACTGTGCTAAATATGTGCATTTACTATAGTACAACTGGCATAGAAGCTCTCTGAGTAGCTCTGTCATGTTCTATTTTCCAGAATGCTTCCAAGAAACTACATACAAACTGAGGGAGGGGACAAGGAGGAGGGGCGCAAGTGGAGGGAAGGGGAGGAAAGGGAATATGGCTTAGGAAGGAAAGCGTGGCTTAGGGGAGGGGAGTGGCGTGATGATGTGACGTGTACGTCCCTTCACGTAGGCAATGAGACTGTCAGAGGTAAATTTGGTTCATAATCGGCATAGATGTTCTTCCATGGTCCCAAATCGGCACTGCCCTCCTCACGTGACTCCAAGCCAGCATAAAAGTCTTCCTTCCTAATCACAATCACAGAGGGAAGATGATATCAGCTTTGACACAGACAAATGACAAACTGCGAAAAATGTAATGAAGAGGTGGTACTATAGTCGAAGTTGTTATGTCAGCTGAAAGTGTGATGTGTAGTGACTGCAGTGTGTGAAAACACGGTAATTTCCAAGAATGAATGCCTCTCGAAGTCGCGGGGCCCAAACGATACATATCGAACATGCGATCCTAAATCGATCACGCGGCTCAGGTAGTGGGCGTTATGAGTATGTTTACGATTGTCAGTACAGGAACGGCAAAAGAAGAGCGTTACAAAAATACTTGTAATTACAAAGGAGACGACTTACCTTACTTATCGGTGTTGTCGTCATGTGAAAGTCCATGTGATGTGTTCAAGAGCCAATTATTCTTGGAAATTACCGTTAACACTAGTAACGAGGTGTTAATGATTAGTTTATCATTGGTTGTGGTGTTACTGCCTAATTTGTTAGCAAGCATGAACATGTAAAAAGAAACAATGTACACAAAGAGGAAGTTCTTGTGCAACTAGAAGTGTAAGTATTTATACATATGGAATTGCTAACTTTGTTGTAGTGCTAAAATTGTGTGATCCCCCAGGACTCGAAACTGGAACATTGCCGATTGTGGATAATACTGTTATTGACTTAGCTATCCAGGCACGATTAACGACAGCTTCAATATTGTCGGTGGCTCTCTCCCTCCGTAACACCAGACGCATGGAGGCGTCACACTCGATTGAAGCAGTCGACGACGTTATTTTGCAGAGATCGACTGCATCAGCTGGTAAATGACTGGAGTACGTCTGTCCTCGCCGAGCCCCTTAGCGTTACCATGAGACAGCATTCCTATAATCATACATAAAACGGCGGTCGCATAGCAACAGACGTTAACATTATCCTTGAAGGTTATTACTCTGCAGTATTCACTTTTTTTAAAATTAAATACTGTGGATGACGCTGTGTAGCCTACATCGTACGGAACTACGTCAGTTTTGTCCAGTGAACCATTTCTACAACGAACATTGCTGATTCTTCATATGTGACCTGGCTAAACGGCTGGTATCTGTGGAATACGTTAGCCGAAATTTGGTACGCACGGAATCACATTTTTTTAAGTTTAAATATTTATGTTTGACTAATGAAGCAGCTATTGACTTTTTTTTCGCTGTAAAACATTCCATGTATATTTAATTTTAAGCCATCTAAAAATTACAAATGTAACCAAGTTTAAGGCTCTCTTACATTAATATCTGGTATTCTAACGATTGATAACGAGGCGCTCTGGTAAACCTGTTAATGAGAGTCTCGCATGCGATAAAGTGTTTGACAGAGTATGATGCAGTCACTGGCCGAAGCTCGCGAGAGAGCATAATTTTTTAGTTTTGTATTGTTGATTGATGCATGTCACGTAGTTTGATACTGCACTTGTCATGTATATGAGCTGCTTTTCCTTTACAGGACGATTGATAATCACTGCAGTAATTGAAATCACTTAGCCATAATATTCTTTTGGGAATTTTTTTTGTTGCGATGGGCTTCAGTTTTATCCAGTCAAACGTTCTCAGTCGGGGAGAGGTTCGGCGATCTTGCTGGCCAAGGCAGGGTTTGGTGAGCACGAAGACAAGAGTAGAAACTCTCATTGTGTACAGGCGGACATTATCTTACTGAAATGCAAGCCCAGGACGGCTTGCCATGAAGGGTAACAAAAGAGTGGCTAGAATATCGTTGACGTACCACTGTGCTGTAAGGTTCCGCGTATGAAAAACAAAGTGATCCTGCTGTAAAATGGAATGGCACACCGCGATATCACTACGCAGAACAGGGAATCAGTGATCATAAGACCGTTGCAGCATCCCTGAATATGGAAGTAAATAGTAATAGTAATATAAAAAATGGGAGGAAGGTTTATCTGTTTAGCAAGAGTGATAGAAGGCAGATTCCAGACTACCTAACAGATCAAAACGAAAATTTCTGTTCCGACACTGATAATGTTGAGTGTTTATGGAAAAAGTTCAAGGCAATCGTAAAATGTGTTTTAGACAGGTACGTGCCGAGTAAAACTGTGAGGGACGGGAAAAACCCACCGTGGTTCAACAACAAAGTTAAGAAACTACTGCGAAAGCAAAGAGAGCTTCACTGCAAGCTTAAACACACCCAAAACCTCTCAGACAAACAGAAGCTAAACGATGTCAAAGTTAGCATAAGGAGGGCTATGCGTGAAGCGTTCAGTGAATTCGAAAGAAAAGTTCTATGTACCGTCTTGACAGAAAATCCTAGGAAGTTCTGGTCTTACGTTAAATCAGTAAGTGGCTCGAAACAGCATATCTAGACACTCTGGGATGATGATGGCATTGAAACAGAGGATGACACGCGTAAAGCTGAAATACTAAACTCCTTTTTCCAAAGCTGTTTCACAGAGGAAGACCGCACTGCAGTTCCTTCTCTAAATCCTCGCACAAACGAAAAAATGGCTGACATCGAAATAAGTATCCAAGGAATAGAAAAGCAACTGAAGTCACTCAACAGAGGAAAGTCCACTGGACCTGACGGGGTACCAATTCGATTCTACACAGAGTATGCGAAAGAACTTGCCCCCCTTCTAACAGCCGTGTACCGCAAGTGTCTAGAGGAACGGAAGGTTCCAAATGATTGGAAAAGAGCACAGGTAGTCCCAGTCTTCAAGAAGGGTCGCCGATAAAATTAATTGTTGGTAAGGCGGGTGCCAGGTTGAGATTCATTGGGAGAGTCCTTAGAAAACGTAGTCCATCAACAAAGGAGGTGGCTTACAAAACACTCGTTCGACCTATACTTGAGTATTGCTCATCAGTGTGGGATCCGTACCAGGTCGGGTTGACAGAGGAGATAGAGAAGATCCAAAGAAGAGCGGCGCGTTTCATCACAGGGTTATTTGGTAAGCATGATAGCGTTACGGAGATGTTTAGCAAACTCAAGTGGCAGACTCTGCAAGAGAGGCGCTCTGCATCGCGGTGTAGCTTGCTTGCCAGGTTTCGAGAGGGTGCGTTTCTGGATGAGGTATCGAATATATTGCTTCCCCCTACTTATACCTCCCGAGGAGATCACGGATGTAAAATTAGAGAGATTCGAGCGTGCACAGAGGCTTTCCGGAAGTCGTTCTTCCCGCGAACCATACGCGACTGGAACAGGAAAGGGGGGTAATTACAGTGGCACGTAAAGTGCCCTCCGCCACACACCATTGGGTGGCTTGCGGAGTATAAATGTAGATGTACTGACTGTTTGATGATAAGGCAGTGACAGTTGTGTTGGTATCTCATCACTGTCTGGGGCCTCTTCAGCCACATAGCGTGGAATCGCATTGGCTGAAGTAGAATTGTCTTCAGTGGCGAGTCCCGCTTCAAACTGAGCCCCGATGACCAGTGAAGAAGTGTCTGGAGACGCCCCAAAAAGCAGTGGAATACCAACGTGACTGTCACCCACCATACGGTCAGGAATGATGGTCTGGGGTGCCATTTCTTTTCATAGTAGGATCCCTTTGCTTGTCATCAGCGGCTCTCTTACACCACAATAGTACGTCGACGATATTCTACGCCCATTTTCTTGCCATTCACGGCAAGCCATCCTGGACTTACATTTTAGCAAAGTACTGACCGCCCAAGTGGCGAGAGTTCTACTTCTTGCCTTCATGCTCGCCAAACCCTACCTTGTCCAGCAAGATTGCCGAACCTGTCCCCAGTTGAGAAGGTTTGGAGCATTATGGGTAGGGTGCTCCAACCATCTCGAGACTTTGACGATCTAGCGTCCCAGTTGGACAGTATTTGACATAGTATCACTGAGGAGAATATTCAACAATGCAAAGCCGAATAAGTGTTGGCTTAAGGGCCAGAGGTGGAGCAATGCGTTATTGACTTGCTCAGTTTGTGAAGCTCTCGAATAAGTCATCAAATTTTTCTGAATTTGTAATAATTTTTTTTATCCGCACATGTAAGCCACATCTACCGATTTTTATCTCATTCGGTTAATTCCTTCGCAGTGTGCCACTTTTTATTTCTTGGAATGTACACTACTGGCAATTAAAATTGCTACACCAAGAAGAAATGGAGAGGATCACCAGGTATTCTTTGGACAAATATATTATACTAGAACTGACATGTGATTTCATTTTCACGCTATTTGAGTACATAGATCCTGAGTTTCAACGAGAGGTTCTACTTTCTCTTGGATGTTGAGAATTTCAACATCAAATCTACTATTAATGTTTCCAATTTCCTCCTGCATAGTATCCATATTTTTGTTAATAACATCAATTTCAAATTCAGAGTATTTACCACAGAACTTAAATTACCCACTTTTTGTTCTACCTGTTCTATTTGTTTACTAATTTTAATTCCCTGTCCTTCGACCTGTGCTTTAATCTGATCACTCTGTGTTTTGAGCTGCTCACTCTGTCCTGCAATTTGTTTGGTTAATTGTTCAAATAAATCGTTCATGCTTAAAATTTTTACACTGTTTTGTTCTACGGAATCCGTGTTTTCCGGTGCTACTTCAGAAGTTTCTTTCGGTTCTTTCTTTATCTGTGGTGAATCAAATATGTCAGTGGATTCGTTCACGTACCCACTATCATCTACAAAGTCACCCTCTGCTTCCTGTTTTGTCCCTTGCTGTGTTCGAGACGATCTCGACATTTCAATCTGTTCGTTGACGTGTTCATGGTATTGTATGTACATCAATTGTCTTCCGCTAACGCCATCTGTTATCTGGCCGCGTAAACTCCGGCTACTGCCAGCCGCATTCTCCATTTCGCTTGGCGCATCTACCCTGCCTACGTTCCCGTCCATATTGAATACCAATTACACCACGCTATTATACTTGACTCCCACTGCAGTTTATTTTACTGAACTTTATTGCTATTCATGCCACTGAACATCCACTGTTCGATCTTTACATTAATTTATAACTGACAACAACTGGATGTCCTGTCACCAGGAAGCCACTTGTAACGCTACCGCCCTTCTCGGACGTACGTTATCTCTATAAAGCCTGTACTGCAATAAGTTCACGGGCTTCACCTTATAAACAAGGATTTTAGTACATTAGTTGACCGCGTGTACCTAATAGAAGCAAGATCGGACTTATACTCAGTCAATAACTACAGTGATGCATCAAGCAAATGTAAAGTATAATTAGTCTTTCGCATGGACAAGAAGTACACACAGTAGATGCTACCTATAATTAATAATTCGGTCGCCAGCCTACTTAGGCAATGAGTGAGTTTTCCCTTGTACAAGTGGTTGCATGTACAAGCATAGTAACACGTAGTAATGATGCGTTATATGGCAAAGTTTGGAACCAGGAAAATCCACTGAACTAAAGTTTTCTCTTTTTTGTACTAATTTGGACAAGCTAAATTTACACAATACCACACAGAAATGATTACTACAAACTGCATTTTGTATATTGATCAGACTGAAATCGGGCATAGATTGCCCTAGCATTGACAGTCTTGAAAACACACACACAATGTCACTATTAAGGATGGAAAAACACTAATACACTTAGGATTAATATAGAATTTAGCTTTACTAGTCAAATCTGTTCAGCACATTTCAAGGTTTGAAAGAATGGACAAGAGAAGGGGGGGGGGACCCTGAAACTGTTATGGTCGTTAAACTGAAACTATTAAGTACTGAAGGCAAATTAACCCTCAAAATTATCAATCTATGAATAACTACTCTTTTCTCTTACTTCTAAATAATTTAACTGTCATTATTTCTGTCTCAAATTAATAAAATAACATCGCTAACTCAATCCAAAAAAAACTCTCTTTCAATTCAGTCATACTTTTGTTCTTTACCAACATTTGCAATAACACACTGAACTTTAGACTTCTTTATTGCATCGATTAATCTGCTGATAATTTTCGTTAACACTAACATTAAACTTTCAGTTCAGGATACTCGGGTTGCACAATACGAGGTAAGGATCCTGTCTAGGTCAGTGATCAGGATAAGTCACGACTAAGGCAATTCTGGTAAAAGTCACGTTATTATTGAACAGCTAGAAACATTTTCGACACTGGTCCACACAGATACACTTCTAAAGATGAAATAAATGTTTGACCTGTGCAAGTCGGTGCGGCGGATGGCGGGCAGCGAGATAGCGGGCAGCACGGCACACATACAAGCACGGCTAAGGCTCACACTACATCGGCACTTTCCATCTTCTTAGCATCGTAATCTTTCCAATTTTGTGCCTCAGAATATAGCCATGCCAAGTAGTCGTCGGAATCGGTTCATCCGAGGCTCAATGGAATCCACTTTTCCTGGGTAGCCTCCTCGGTACAGTACGTGTTCCTCTGACCGATTCCCAACTCCGACTGTTGTTCGCCTCCGACTGTTATACTGTGCCCGTTGTGCCGAACCGCGCCAGTGTGCGTTTTCCCGCCTCGCCTGCCTCCACCTTTTCCCGCTCCCCTACAGGTAGGGTATTCACCACAGGTTTTCTACTACACATATCCTAATGCATTACCTACGTATGGACCAAGTGTATAAATTACAATTTTCACATCTTACAATAGTTTTAACATTAAATACACTTTCCTTTGATTACCACATTATTTGAAATCTAACATAAATAATAATATTCATTTCAAAAGTTGCTCACAGTCTCTTTAACATAACGATATGAACCGAAAAAAAAGTTCAAAACATTGCTTATATTAATTTATCTAAATTCATAAAGAAAAAAATTATTATATGTACAGTTGTCGTTACAACCTGCAATTGTCGCGTTTTGTGTGACCATTTGGTCATTCTGTAATTTACAAAAAGGTTTGCCAGTCGAATGTACACTGTCGGTTACTATTTCGGAATTAAATAAATCCGTCCTACTTTGTGTATTCTGTTCATTTTCATTGGACAAATTTGTCTGTTCATCACGTGAATTTAGTAAACCGGTTGTGTTAAGCTGGGCAGCGCTCATTACAATAGAGCGTCCCGCGTCATCGATTGTCGTCAAATCAACAGAGGGCATAACCGAGTTCGTTTGTTCATCATTAAGACAAAAATCATCATTAGTGGTTGGAACGCATTTATTGTCAGTGAACGCAGGATTGTCATCATTACACTGCGTGTCACAATTACTATCGGTCACGTTGTGTAAGTCGGTAAATTCATTCATAATACCTCGCGATACACTATTAACAGTCTTTCGCGGCATTTTTACAGTAATCACAATTATTCAAAAACAGAAATAAGCACAATGCAAAAGCAACACACAAATACAACAGAGCAACGAATTGCCGTTGACCTCTAGAAAGAAAGTCACAATATTAGTAAAAGCGTAGTGCCAAATCCTAATTATACTTAAGCAAATAAGAGCAGATATCTGACTGTTGTTCAAAAGATTCTCAACAAAATACGATCCTGGACTGGGTGTCGCCAAGTGTAACCTTTCCACCGAAATTTTAAAAGACAATATTTAATAGAAATGAGAGCCAAGCGTAACCTCCCTAGCAATTAAATTTAATGACAATAAAAATGAGAATCGCAATCTGACTCTGGTGTAAGCTCCCACAAAAAATATAATAAAAGATAATTCAGTGCTAATGAAACTTCAGTGACAATGAAAATTCAATTAAACCGAAATATCGGTCTTTGGCCCTGTGCAAAAAATCAGAATTAATTTCTTACCTCAGTATAACTGCATGTCAAATTTCTGCTCTTATTGTTGGCCACGGTTTGGAGGAAATGCATTGCAAATAATATTTTTTTTTTTTTTTGAAATTTAACTCAAACTTTTCTTTAAAGGAAATGGAAGGAGATCGTTGGTTCAATTAAAAGGTTCTTTTGTAAAAATTGCTTTGAAATCAAAATTATTATTGGGACGATTATTGCACAAATTAGTTACAATTAATTTACATTATTAGCTGAGTGTTGCTGATTCATTACCTTGTTTAAAAAATAATATACCTCGTCCTGAATCTTGACCAGAATGCCATGTCGCCGTCCACCGACTCCTCACACACAACCGCACTCGACTGCTACTACCGACATACTGCACTGCTCACAGACTGCCCACTGACAGACTGCTCGCAACTGTACTGCACGACTACTACCGACCGACTACTACCGACGACTACTGACAGAGTACTGCTCGTAACACTCGCGCGGTCAAGCGCAGACTAACCACGATAAAAGGCTCTCTGGTCAAAGATTTTATCATGCCTCACCATCGCTGCTACGTTACATACGTGTTTCAAGGTCGGACAGGAAAGAACAGTCCAACGAAGTTTTGTGAGCGCCTCCTGGGTGGGCATAGTAGACTGAGGCCCTACATTGTCAAGGAGAAGAAGAAGTTCATTACCTTTTTGTGGCGATGATCACCTCGAATGAGAGTATCCGCACGTTCCAACACAGCAGGAGTCACAGCTGTGTGCGGCCGGCCGGCAAGCGGGAAATCGGACAGGTTTGATCCACCTTGTTGTTGCACTGATGGCAGACGCCTCGCCCAGTGTCTCAATGTGCTTCTGTTCACCGTCAGGTCAGAGGGTGGGGAGGGGGGGGGGGAGGAGGGGAGGGTCGTTCGGGGGAAGAGACCAAACTACCAGGTCATCGGTCTCATCGGATTACGGGAAGCATGTTGGCCGTGCCCTTTCAAAGAAACCATCCCGGCATTTGCGTGGGGAGTTTCAGGGAAATCACGGAAAACACAAATCAGGATGGCCGGACGCGGGATTGAACCGTCGTCCTCCCGAATGCGAGTCCTGTGTAACTGTCAGGTCTCCATAGACATTCTACAAGCGCCTATGAATGTCTGCGATGCTTTGACTTTCTACTAAATGAAATTCAGTGACAGCTCTCTACTTGGAACGGATCTCCGTTACAGACGCAATCTTGTAAGCCACGTACGGCGCCGCCGCCTATCAAACTTCATGAAAATACAGGGACTGAAGCGGGAATATTCCAAAATGTCCCACAACAAAGTCCACACTTTTTCAACTGAAACTGACCGAGAAAAAAATGTAGCATTACTTATTGCACGCCCCTCGTACAATGAGTGAGTTTGCTTCGCTTAAAGCAAGGAAATGAAAAATAAAATTACAGTAAAAACGCATATCTTGGATAGGAATCCGTTCTCTTGACGTAATTGTAGCCCTTAATCTTAATAATTTTTGACGAGCACATCTGTCCTTTATGATACATCATACTAAATTCAATGTATAATAGCTGCCGTAAACAATAATATACGTTTCGTTTTCCTTATTTTAAACATGGCTGCAGAACAGCAACGGTACCATGTAATAAAATTATAAACAGCCGACCAGTTGCAATGGATAAAGAATTCTTTACCTAGGTTTCGACAAATATAATTTTGCAAGATATTTACGTGACAAACCCTAATTCTAGGGCTATATTTCATTTTTGACAAATGGATCTATGCCGACATTTGTAAAAACGGCGATGGTACATTAGTCCTTACTAATGTAAAATTGCCACCTTCTGAAGAAGACAAATTTATATTTGTCGAAACCTAGGTAAAGAATTCTTTATCCATTGCAAATGGTCGGCTGTTTATAATTTTATTTTGTTTTTCTCTTAATTTTTTTACAAAGTTTACACATTTGTAATTTAGTACAACGGTACACTTCATTTGTTGTGTGTAATACACTATTGGACATTAAAATTGCTACACCAAGAAGAAATACAGATGATAAACGGGTATTCATTGGACAAATATATTATACTAGAACTGACATGTGAGTACATTTTCACGCAATTTGGGTGCATAGATCCTGAGAAATCAGTACCCAGAACAACCACCTCTGGGCATTGAGTGCAACAGAGCTTGGATGGCGTGTACAGGTACAGCTGCCCATGCAGCTTCAACACGATACCACAGTTCATCAACAGTAGTGACTGGCGTATTGTGCCGAGCCAGTTGCTCGACCAGACGTTTTCAATTGGTGAGGGATCTGGATGATGTGCTGGCCAGGGCAGCAGTCGAACATTTTTTGTATCCAGAAACGCCCGTACAGGACCTGCAACATACGGTCGTGCATTATCCTGCTGAACTGTGTGGTTTCGCAGGGATCGAATGAAAGGTAGAGCCACGGGTCGTAACACACCTGAAATATAACGTCCACTGTTCAAAGTGCCGTCAATGCGAACAAGCGGTGACCGAGACGTGTAACCAATGGCATCCCATACCATCACGCCGGGTGATACGCCAGTATGGCGATGACGATTACACGCTTCCAATGAGCGTTCACCGCGATGTCGCCAAACACGGATGCGACCATCATGATGCTGTAAAACAGAACCTTGATTCATCCGAAAAAAATGACGTTTTGCCATTCGTGCACCCAGGTTCGTCGTTGAGTACAATATCGCAGGCGCTCCTGTCTGTGATGCAGCGTCAAGGGTAACCGCAGCCATAGTCTCCGAGCTGATAGTCCATGCTGCTGCAAACGTCGTCCAACTGTTCGCGCAGATGGTTGTTGTCTTGCAAACGTCCCCATCTGTTGACTCAGGGATCGAGACGTGGCTGCACGATCCGTTACAGCCATGCGGATAAGATGCCTGTCATCTCGACTGATAGTGATACGAGACCGTTGCGATCGAGCACGGCATTCCGTATTACCCTCCTGAACCCACCGATTCCATATTCTGCTAACAGTCATTGGATCTCGACCAACGCGAGCAGCAATGTCGCGATACGATAAACCGCAATCGCGATAGGCTACAATTCGACCTTCATCAAAATCGGAACGTTGTGGTACGCATTTATCCTCCTTACACGAGGCATCACAACAACGTTTCACCAGGCAACGGCGGTCAACGGGTGTTTGTGTATAAGAAATCGATTGGAAACTTTCCTCATGTCAGCACGTAGTAGGTGTCGCCAACGGTGCCAACCTCGCGTGAATGCTCTGAAAAGCTAATCATTTGCACATCACAGCATCTTGTCCCTGTCGGTTAAATTTCGCGTCTGTAGCACGTCATCTTCGTGGTGTAGCAATTTTAATGGCCAGTAGTGTATTTTCATCTGGTGATCTCATTTAAATAATGTTTTCCATTGACGTTCCATTTACACTAAACTTATTTTACAAATGACAAAAAGAATTCTTAGATAGGTGTAGAAAAAAATGCAGAAAGGTAGTTCTTCTAGCGGAGGGACTGGGGGTGGTGGTTAGGGGGGGTGCTGCCTTGGCAGTTCTGCGAGGGGCATAGGATCATATATCACATCTATATCAACATGTTCAAGATTACTCTGCAGTTCACAATTAACTGCCTGGCAGAGGGTTCATCGAACCACCTCTAAGCTACTTCTCCTCCCTTTCTCTCTACATCTACATCGACATCTACATGGATCCAGAATGAGATTCTCACTCTGCAGCGGAGTGTGCGCTGATATGAAACTTCCTGGCAGATTAAAACTGTGTGCCGGACCGAGACTCGAACTCGGGACCTTTGCCTTTCGCGGGCAAGTGCTCTACCAACGGAGCTACCCAAGCACGACTCACGCCCCGTCCTCACAGCTTTACTTCGGCCAGTACCTCGCCTCCTACCTTCCAAACTTTACAGAAGCTCTCCTGCGAACCTTGCAGAACTAGCACTCCTGAAAGAAAGGATATTGCGGAGACATGGCTTAGCCACAGCCTATGGGATGTTTCCAGAAGGTAGGAGGCGAGGTACTGGCAGAAGTAAAGCTGAGGACGGGGCGTGAGTCGTGCTTGGGTAGCTCAGTTGGTAGAGCACTTGCCCGCGAAAGGCAAAGGTCCCGAGTTCGCGTCTCGGTCCGGCACACAGTTTTAATCGGCCAGGAAGTTTCATCTATATGGATACTCTTTAAATCACATTCAAGTGCCTGGCAGAGGGTTCATCGAGCCAACTTCACAACTCTCTATTATTCCAATCTCGTATAGCGCGCGGAAAGAATAAGCACCTGTATCTTTCCGTACGAGCTCTGATTTCCCTTATTTTAACGTGGTGATCGTTCCTCCCTTCCTCCCTTCGCATTCGGGGGAGAAAGTTGGTGATTGGAATTTCGTGAGAAGATTCCGTCGCAACGCAAAACGCCTCTCTTTTTATGATTTCCAGCCCAAATCCTGTATCATTTCTGTGACACTCTCTCCCATATTTCACGATAATACAAAACGTGCTGCCTTTCTTTGAACTTTTTCGATGTACTCCGTCAGTCCTATCTGGTAAGAATCCCACACCGTGCAGCAGTATTCTAAAAGAGGACGGACAAGCGTAGTGTAGGCAGTCTCCTTAGTAGGTCTGTTACATTTTCTAAGTGTCCTGCCAACAAAACGCAGTCTTTGGTTAGCCTTCCCCACAACATTTTCTATGTGTTCCTTCCAATTTACGTTGTTCGTAATTGTAATACCTAGGTATTTAGCTGAATTTACGGCTTTTAGATTAAACTGATTTATCGTGAAACCAAAGTTTGAGTTCCTTTTAGCACTCATGTGGATGACCTCACACTTTTCGTTATTTGAGGTCAACTGCAACTTTTCGCACCATGAAATCTTTTCTAAATCGTTTTGCAGTTTTTTTTAATCTTCTGATGACTTTATTAGTCGGTAAACGACAGCGTCATCTGCAAACAGCCGAAGACGGCTGCTCAGATTGTCTCCCAAATCGTTTAATAGATGAGGAACAGCAAAGGACCTATAACACTACCTTGGGGAACGCCAGAAATCACTTCTGTTTTACTCGATGACTTTCAGTCAATTACTACCAAATGTGACCTCTCTGGCAGGAAATCACAGATCCAGTCACATAACTGAGACGATATTCCATAAGCACGCAATTTTACAACGAGCCGCCTGTGTTGTACAGTGTCAAAAGACTTCCGGAAATCCAGAAATCGATCTGAAATCCCTTGTCAATAGCACTCAACACTTCATATGAATAAATAGCTAGTTGTGTTTCTCAGGAACGATGTTTTCTAAACCCATGTTGACTATGTGTCAATAGACTGTTTTCTTCGAGGAAATTCATAATGTTCGAACACAATATACGTTCTAAAATCCTGCTGCATATCGACGTTAACGATACGGGGCTGTAATTTAGTGGATTAACCCTACTACCTTTCTTGAATATTGATGTGACCTGTGCAACTTTCCAGTCTTTGGGTACGGATCTTCCGTCGAGCGAACGGTTGTATATGATTGTTAAGTATGGAGCTAACGCATCAGCATACTCCGAAAGGAACCTAATTGGTATACAGTCTGGACCAAAAGACTTGCTTTTATTAAGTGATTCAAGTTGCTTCACTATTCCGAGGATATTTACTTCTGCGTTACTCATGTTGGCAGCTATTCTGTATTCGAATTCTGGAATATGTATTTCGTCTTATTTTATGAAGGCATTTCGAAAGGCTGTGTTTAGTAACTCTGCTTTGGCAGCACAGTCTTCGATAGTATCTCCATTGCTATCGCGCAGAGAAGGCATTGATTGCTTCTTGCTGCTAACATACTTCACATACGACCAGAATTTCTTTGGGTTTTCTGCCAGGTTTCGAGACAAAGTTTAGTTGTGGAAATTGTTATAGGCATCTCGCATTGAAGTCCACGCTAAATTTCGAGCTTCTGTAGAAGATCGCCAATCTTGGGGATTTTGCGTGTGTTTAAATTTGGCATGTTTGTTCCGTTGTTTCTGCAACAGTGCTGTAACCCGTTTTGTGTATGGGAGCGAGGGGCTTGTTGTAACAGTTTTCATGAAGACTAATATATCTTCAGATCTATTCATGAAATTGCTACTAAATAAAGATGGGTGGATGCTGTAACTTTTCCTCTACCAAATCAAGTAAAAATAATACCATAACTATTGGTCATTATTTTACAATCAATTATTTGCTAGAAGAAGTGCGGTGTTACAACTTACCTCGTGCTTGGGGCAAGTTGTAACGTCTACCGGGGCAAGTAGTAACGACAAAAAAACAACAATAATACCTCTAATCATTTATTCTTTGTTTATTGTTAACAAAATTGACATCTTTCTAAAGTAAGTATTATGTAATTCTTATCAAAAATCAACTTAAATACACTTTTTAAGTAATCAACACGTAAAAATTAAGTAATTAACAGTTTATTTAGTTAAACACTACTTATAATCATCATGGCACTTTTCAATCACAGTAAGTGATTAAATTATTTATATCTAATTTCTACAACTTCAGCTGCTACTAACTCGTACACTTCTTGGCTTTGTGTTGCCCGCTCTGACTTTCGTTTATACTCCCTCATTCTAGAAGAAAGGAAAAAAAAACTAGTTATCTTCATCATAACGTGGGGCATGTTGTAACACGTTACAACAAGCCTCGGGATTTTGTTACAACTAACCCCATGGTATGATTTTTAACATTTATCAAGGTACATATTTAAACAATTTAGCAATCTGAAAAACTGTTACGCATTATCAGAGTTAGATGAATTTTAATGTAAATAATATATAGAAAGTTTGCAATTGGTCGATAATAATAACGCAAACAAAAATGTTACGACAGTACAATTTTATATTACCTGGCAAAAATGAAGCGGCTGCACACTTCCGCTGACTGCGCCGGCCGGTGGGACACTGGCTATGGCAGCATGATGCGGTGCGGTTTACAGGTCAAATCGAGTCAAAGAAATACGCTGATAAAGTTTAAGATCCTAGTGAAAAGAACCTGTTACTACATACCCCTGTTACAACAAGCTCCTGGCTCCCCTACCAAGGAGGATCAGGTCCGTCGTTTGTTAATTTATTTGGTATAAATCTATCAATTGCTGCCGATACTATTTCTTTGGATTCAAGCCACATCTGGTCTACACTTATATTATTAATTTGGAATGAGTGGAGATTGTCTCGAACAGCGCCGTGAAAAACGAACACTTCAATATTTCCGTGCGAGCTCTGATTTATTTTATTCCGATGATCATTTCTCCCCATGTAAGTTAGCGCCAAAAAAATATTTTCACGCATTGAGGAGAAGGTTGGCGGATCCGCCAGGATAGGCGAGAGCGCTAACGCGCTGCTTCCTGGACTCGGGTAGGCGCGATGGCCCCGGATCAATCCGCCCGGCGGATTAACGACGAGGGCCGGTGTGCCGGCCAGCCTGGATGTGGTTTTTAGGCGGTTTTCCACATCCTAATAGGTGAATACCGGGCTGGTCCCCACGTCCCGCCGCTGCTACACGACTCGCCGACATTTGAAACACATTCACGATTTATACTAGACGCAGGCAGCTGGGGTACACTAATTCCTTCCCGGGGGTATGGGGTGGCGGCAGGAAGGGCATCCGGCGACCCCTTAAAATTAACCATGCCAAATCCATACTTAATCCTACCGAGCCTGCGCACAATGCGGGATCAAGGCGGTAGCAGAAGAAAGAAAGAGGAGAAGGTTGGCGATAGTTACTGCTCTCCATGGTGTGACTAATTTTTGTTTGGTGTACTTATGCTATTCTGACGAACCCGTGTAGCTAGTTTAGTGGTCGAAGCTGGCCCGGAAGTCGGGACTCTGCAGGAAGAGGGAAGCTTCGGCCCGCCGCCTCTGGCCTTGCCCGTGTCCGTGAAGCGCGCCTCCAGTCATGGCGCGGCGCGCGCCCGCCCATACCGAGCAGTCCGCCAACGGCGCGTGACCGGCGTACGCGGCGCTGACCTATTCGCGCCGCGGAAGGTCGCCGAGCTCTCCGGAAACCAAACACTGGCCGCGGGCCGTGAATCGCTAACCAGCGCGGAAGCGCGCCACACCTGCGCTGCCGCAGCCGACAGTTGACGGCGACGCCGGCGGTGTAGTTCACTCACTCCCACACAGCTGTATTCTCGAGACCACACTGAGCCACCGTACCCGCCCCCAATAGGAAAGACAAGGGGCAACGTACTACAGTGATGTGCACGTAACAACGTGGGCGGCAGAACAATGAGCTGTGGTAAAGCCATCCTCACGCGGGACGTTTATGTTCGAGTATAATGACTTTGGTGGAGACTAGAAATCTACTCTGTAGGAATCAGCATGGGTTTCGAAAAAGACGACCGTGTGAAACCCAGCTCGCGCTACTCGCCCACGAGACTCAGAGGGCCATAGACACGGGTTCACAGGTAGATGCCGTGTTTCTTGACTTCCGCAAGGCGTTCGATACAGTTCCCCACAGTCGTTTAATGAACAAAGTAAGAGCATATGGACTATCAGACCATTTGTGTGATTGGACTGAAGAGTTCCTAGATAACAGAACGCAGCATGTCATTCTCAATGGACAGAAGTCTTCCGAAGGAAAAGTGATTTCAGGTCTGCCGCAGGGGAGTGTTGTAGGACCATTGCGATTCACAATATACCGAGTCATGGTGAGGCATTGGCGTCGGATGTTGTCTTTCAGCATCCCTAGAGATGTCGGTCGATCACGGCACACTTGCGACTTCAGGTAACCCCAAAGCCAATAATCGCACGGACTGAGGTCTGGGGACCTGGGAGGCCAAGCATGATGAAAGTGGCGCCGGAGCACACGTTCATCACCAAACGACGCGCGCAAGAGATCTTTCACGCGTCTAGCAATTTTTTTTGGTTCTAATAAAACCCCATGTCATACCAAGCATGTGCGTCAATTTGTACCTCTTTATCTACATTATTCCGTGATTTATTCAGTTTTCAAATTTATACGTGATGTGTTGGCAAATGTGCCAACACCTTGTAGATAGAGGTGGCCGAAATGCACGCTATCTAACGCAGACGGGCGTGAATTCTGGAACAGGATAAGTAGTGAATGGTAGCAAGAAAAGTACGTTGCTTTGGGAATACTTAACTTTTATATAGTCCTTTGGTTTACGACGTTCTTGATGAGACATTTCATACGATAACTATCAAACTATGTAAGGCTAATGGCGCCTTGCTAGGTCGTAGCCATGGACTTAGCTGAAGGCTATTCTAACTGTCTCTCGGCAAATGAGAGAAAGGCTTCGTCAGTGTAGTCGCTAGCAATGTCGTCGTACAACTGGGGCGAGTGCTATCCCGTAACTCGCGACCTGCCTTGTGGTGGCGCTCGGTCTGCGATCACACAGTGGCGACACGCGGGTCCGACATGTACTAAATGGACCGCGGCCGATTTAAGCTACCACCTAGCAAGTGTGGTGTCTGGCGGTGACACCACAATACTGACTTTTTGATCACCCGGTATATAAATGACCTTGTGGATAACATCGGAAATTCACTGAGGCTTTTTGCGGATGACGCTGTAGCATATCGAGAGGTTGTAACAATGGAAAATTGTACTGAAGTGCAGGAGGATTTGCAACGAATTGACGCGTGGTGCAGTCTCAATGTAGAGTCTCAATGTAGACAAGTGTAATGTGCTGCGAATACATAGAAAGAAAGATCCTTTATCGTTTAGCTACAATATAGCAGGTCAGCAGATGGAAGCAGTTAATTCCATAAATTATCTGGGAGTAGGCATCAGGAGTGATTTAAAATGAAATGACCATATAAAATTAATCGTCGGTAAAGCAGATGCCAGACTGAGATTCATTGGAAGAATCCTACGGAAATGCAGTCCGAAAACAAAGGAAGTAGGTTACAGTACACTTGTTCACCCACTGCTTGAATACTGCTCATCGGTGTGGGATCCGTACCAGATAGGGTCGATAGAAGAAATAGTTAAGATCCAACGGAGAGCAGCGCGATTCGTTACAGGGTCATTTAGTAATCGCGAAAGCGTTACGGAGATGATAGATAAACTCCAGTGGAAGACTCTGCAAGAGAGACGCTCAGCAGCTCGGTACGGGCTTTTGTTGAAGTTTCGAGAACATACCTTCACCGAGGAGTCGAGTAGTATATTGCTCCCTCCTACGTATATCTCGCGAAGAGACCATGAGGATAAAATCAGAGAGATTAGAGCCCACACAGAGGCATACAGACAATCTTTCTTTCCACGAACAATACGAGACTGGAATGGAAGGGAGAACCGATAGAGGTACTCAAGGTACCCTCCGCCACACACCGTCAGGTGGCTTGCGTAGTATGGATGTAGATGTAGATGTAGATGTAGACATGAAGGCGTGTCGAGTTTGGTAACGCCACAACGTTCCACGGCATTTACAACGTGAAAAAATTGACAAGATGAACTTGGCCGATCAGATGCAAGATGAGGTTCTGCGTCACTAGAGGAACTTGTGAGATGCCATTTTGAACAGCGTCATTTACTGTCGAATGTCGTACTTGGTGGGATTCATATTACTAGACTGGTGCATAAGTTCGTAGCGTATTTGTTTCCCGTTTTCGTGTTTCGGTTCCTATGGATTTATTGATCGAGTGTCACTTCTTACTTGTAATTGACTGTTGCTATTCGAGTTTACGCATTGTCATTTTTTTCCTTTGGAAGTAGTTTGTGGCGCTTTGGCCGCTAGAAAATGGAGTACCAAGTTGAGAAATCTGAACATTTCCGACATATTCTTCTGTCTGAGTTCAATAGAAGGGTGAGCCGGCCGTAGTGGCCGTGCGGTTCTAGGAGCTGCAGTCTGGAACCGCGAGACAGCTACGGTCGCAGGTTCGAATCCTGCCTCGGGCATGGATGTGTCTGATGTCCTTAGGTTAGTTAGGTTTAAGTAGTTCTAAGTTCTAGGGGACTGATGACCTCAGAAGTTAAGTCCCGTAGTGCTCAGAGCCATTTGAATAGAAGGGTGACAGCAGCAGAGGCAGCCAGAAACATTTTCGCCGTGTATGAGAATAACGCCATTGGATAGAGTGCGGCAACAAAACAGTTTTTTGGTTTTAAAAACGATCGTTCTGACATTTAGTGACTCTCCACATTCAGGAAGACTTTTGTGGTTGAAGGATACTGAGTACTTATAAATGGTGGAAAAATCGAACTTTTTTATGACTTTATTAAATTCTGTAGTCTTTCCTGATGACATTGATATATACATTATAGGGTTTCAAATGTAAAATGACCAATATATACCAAATTTTAAAGTTACGGACAGCCGTGCGGGGTAGCCGTGTGGTTTGAGGCGTCTTGTCATGGTTCACGCGGCTCCCCCTGTCTGAGGTTCGAGTTCTCCCTCGGGCATGATAGGGTGTGTTGTCCTTAGAGTAAGTTACTTTCAGTTAGATTAAGTAGTGCATAAGCCTAGGGACTGATGACATCAGCACTTTGGTCCCACAGTCCTTATCACAAATTTCCAAAAAAGTTGCGGTCATGTATGCCACCGCGCCCCCTTTGTTTCTGTTACAGAAACCAGTATTATTTAGAAAAGAACTGTGAATTTTCTATTTCCAGCGATTATACGTATGACACATTGTATATGTTGGTAACAGTGCAGGTTTCTAATGTCTGTAAATGATTAGCTTTGTTAGTATTTACTTTTGTTTCACTGAAGCAGTTTGTTTATGTGTTACTGAATGTTTGTTGCCCAAGTACTACAGATATTTGTGGAAGTACATATCCTTTAGTGTGCAATAAATATGAAGTATGCCATGCATCAAGAAATTCAATAAAAGGAAATTCCGTGGTAATCAGTTCACAAAGAAAGCAAGCCACACTTGAAAGTAATCTATATATCAGTTCTTCATGGAAGAAACTCCCACATGGCACGCCTCCTGGTGATTCAAATTTTTGTGTTAACAATGACGCTGTTTGTAGTGGATTTGTTGTTGTTGATGTGGGCATCTTATCTTCTTTGATAAAGGAAGTGGAAAATGTAAACAATGCGATGGTGAAGGCTGTCTGGAAACAACTGAAAAACAAAGCAGCAGGAAGGGTCTAGCGTCGAAATTAATTGTCCTGCATAGATCCTGCAATAAATCTACCCCGAAAATGACTTAGAACATTGTGCGTAATTCAAATGACGTGAATTTGAAGTTAGTGTGTGCAATAGGAAAAAGAAAAGAAGGCTGCTCAAACGTTTTGTGGTTTGATAGATCTTCCTCCTCCTCCTCCCAGTAGGTTCAGCAAGTACATAAAAATACTTTCAGGTGCCTTCACGGTTGTGTCTAAAGCATCTACGAAACGTGCAGCAGAAGAAACTGTAAATATTATTGGAACCAGGGACATTGCTGTTGCTCTTGATGGGACATGGCAACGTCGAGGACATCGTTCCTTGAATGGTGTTGTAAGTGTTACTTCTCTTGAGAATGGAAAAGTTGTTTATGTTGAGTGCTTATCTAAGTACCGCCACACCTGTCATGGTAACACTAAAGGACTCAGTGTTCCAAGAATTATGATGGTTACAGTGGAGGTATGGAGTGTGATGCAGCTCTACAAATATTTCAGTGGTAGGCGCCCGTTTATAACGTTAGATATACGAAGTACCTAGGCGGTGGGGACTCTAAAGCTTTCAATAAAATTAATGAGTTCAATGTTTATGGTGATACCTTGGTAACAAAACTGGAGTGTTGGGGACATGTACAAAAGAGGATGGGTGCTAGATTGAGGAAGCTACAAAGAGAAATGAAAGGAAAGTTGTTATCTGAAGGAAAATCTCTGTCTGGTCGAGGCAGATTGACAGAAACTGAAATAGACCTTCTTCAGAGTTATTATGGACTGGCCATTAGACGAACTGCACCTCTGAATGATGTTACAGCAATGAGAAAAACTGTATGCCTTCATAAGTTGTCCACAGATGACCACCTAAAGAAGCAGATTCTTGGTGTGGTTACCAAAAAGCAAAAGAAAGTGTTCAAATATACCATCATAAGCATTCTCTTCCTGAACCTGTTATGACTGAAACAAAATCAATTTTTAGAGACCTGAGTGACCCTGTTTTGCTTAGTAAATGTCTTCATGGGGGCACTGGCTATAGAAATAAGTTTCAACCATTGCGTAGGCCTATGGGAAAGATTACCCAAGAATGTTTTTGTAGAACTAAATACATTAAGCGTTGGTGTACTTGGTGCTGTGATATGTTTCAATAATGGAATGATAGCAAGGTTGGAAGTCCTTAGAAATTTAGGCTTAAAATGAGGCTCTAATATGGAAGATCAATTGCTTGCATGTGAAACAATGGCTGCATGAAGCTGAAGGATTCGCTCTTCAAATTACCAAAGAAGCAAGAAGTGCTAAAAGGAATGCCAAGAGGAAGCTTGAAGTTGAAGAAATGCTGCAGGATGAAGAATATGCTTCAGGAATGTTCTGAGGGACAGTTTAATTGGACTCATATCTTCATTGACAATTTCCTACAAGTTGTATTTTTCAGAATTCAGGACAAATATTTCCTAAATTTTATAAATCATTGCTCTAAATTTTTTCTGTAACTTTCAATAGTTCATACTTATGTAGTAGAGTTAAACTTTATCGCAGAATAAACTAAATTATAGAAAAATAACATTTTTATCAGGAAAAAAATTATAAAAATTAAAAAGTAAAATGTGATATTTTTTATCCTTGTAATATACATAAAATAGGTCTAGTACCTCAGGTATGCATAATGCATACCTGGTAAAAATTTGGTCTCCTTCAAATATATAACATTGGATCAAATGGTACTTCAATTTGAGGAAGCATTTTGAAAAAAAAAATTGCATTTATTTCTTTGTAATTTTTTAATAACCTTAAGCAGGTTCAAAAATATTCAAAATACTTCTAATTTGCTTAAAAACTGTGGTGCATTACCTGATATCAACAAAAAATCTGTAAAAATACACATTATAAACAGTGCCTGAAAGAAGTAGGTGTTGATTTTTAAATAATATTTAGCCAGAAAAGTGCCATGTATCTTTAATGAAGCTCGTTTAGACGCATTAATCTGCAATGATCCACGTCAATGTACTCGAACTGGCAAATGTGGTGAACTGTGATCGTTCCACCATCGTGCGACATTTGCAGCCAATGGGGAAGATTCAAAAATCGGATATATGGGTACCACATGCTCTAAACCAAAGTAACAAAAATCAGCCGGTGGCCACATGTGCATTTCTGCTTGTTCGTCAACCGGCTGGCTCGTGAACAATACAGACCATTCCGTTTCTGTATCGTTACTGGTGGTGTGTAATGGTGTCTTTGTGCTAAAATAAGAAAAAGAAAGGAATGGTTGAGCCCAAAGAAAGAAGCAACTCTTTGTAGAAATACCTGCGCACATCTACAAAAGATAGTGTTTTAGGCTGCGTTCACACTGCCGGCCGGGCCGAGCCGGGCTGACGCGTACTGGCTCGGCTCGTGCCGACGAGTAGTGCATTCACATTTCGCGCCGCGCCGAGCCGAGACGGCGAAATGGGGGAAAATCCACTTCTCCGATTTTCATGTTTTAAAAATTCTTAGCGGTATATAAGACTTCGACACATCGTTTTATGAACTTATTTTTTCCTTAAAAGCGTTACTTACGTCGTGAAAAAAGAAAAAGTCTACTTTTCGTTTCGCGTGATTTCTTTAGTTTCGTAACGCTTCCCAACCGATTTTGAAGAAAGTATGCGGCTAAAAAATCTGATTTTTGTACACGTGGTAGTGCAACATCTTAGCTTCGTATTGAATCATTTATCTTTCCATATTTCGTAACAGTCATTGTGAAATGATGCTATTTGTCAACGTTGTGCACTTGATTTACAAATCTCGTAGTGAAAAAGTTATGTAGCGGGTAGCTTACTGTTAGATCCGTTTTAGACCATACATTGTTGGGAATGAAATGTAGCTAAGAGTACCAAAAAGTTTTTGAAATGGTAATGATACTGATATCTGTCTCTGGTCTCAAGTAATGCGAGCTATTCAGTGGCGTCAGTGCCGCGTCCGCAAGCCACGGAGTTCGCGCGGTTACAGCTTGGTTTAGTGTAGTCATATAATTAAGGATAGAAAAAAACTAATTACTAGTGATCAGCGCAGACCTGGTGTCGGTCCCTCGTATTATTTTAATGGTCTCATTGTCTAGATAAATCCAATGTATAAGAATTTTTCCCTCGGCTACTGGACAATCATCTGCTATGCTTTTATAATTGGCCACACGTTGCATCACAAAAGACAAACAATTATTTGTCATCAACATCCTACAATTAGTATGATGTACATTTCGTATTTCGAACTAAAAGATAACTGAAGGGCAGTTCTGTAGTCTCGTTGTCTACTTTGACAGAAAAAATAATGGAGAGTTAATGAAACTGCTGTAGATCGGCACAGATGTGCGTTTCATTGTTCTTCATTGTTTTTTTTCTTCCTTGGCGGGCTGCGCTGCACTGTCAAGGTAATCCCCACTCTTTGGCTAAATGGCTGGCCGGAGGCCAATTAAATAAATTTAAAAAGATCCCCACCCTTCGACAGCTGACAAGCAAGTCAGTAGAAAACGCAGCTGCAGTCAACAGTTGCTCGCCTTTAGCTAGTCTGTGCTGTCGTGTAGAACAATGCCTTCACTCTTTTATTGGTATTGTTTTGACTCTGCAGTAACTCGTCGAGTTTTGAAGTGCAGAAGAACTAGGACGTTATGGATTCATCCCATAAATAGCGACAGACATTTAGGAGAGTTTTTTCTTTATATGAAGAACTTAAAAACTATCCTGAAAAATTTTATTCAAATTACAGAATGAATCATAATACATTTCAGTATGTGCTGCAGAACATTCAAGACAAAATTTCTAAAGAGAACACAAATTTTCCCAGAAGTATAACAGCAGAAGAAAAATTGTGTATAACGATAAGGTAAGATTCGTTAGTACACACTTTTTGGTTTGCAGTAGAACTTTGTACAGCATTCACTACCTCCAATTAATTGTAGTCATGCTTTTGTATTTTAAATTTCACAAACGCTTACCTCTGAGGGGAAGAGAGTTTATGGGACTTCTGAGAATCATTAGGAAGTAATTAGCTTCGTCATTTTGGGTAATGTCTTGCTGTGCCTTCAACGAGGAATCACAGAAATACTCCTTCAGAATTTTCCAAGTTTTTTCTTTTTTCTTCATGATGCAGCGCTTGGCAGTGGTGATGGTTCATCATGTGGAGCCACTGATGACCTCACAGAATTCTTTACATTACCTTGTAAGATAGACAGATTGATAGGCGAAGAGTTTTGAGATAATGTCCTCTGACTCAGTGGTTCTATTTCCACTGATAAGGAACTGCCACAGCATGACTTTACAATGCATTATGATCTGGTAGGCACACATTTCCGTCCCTCAGTGACACTCATATCTGTCTCCGTTTACAAGTAAATGCGAACTATTCAGTGGCGGCAATGCCGCGATCGCTGGCAAGGTATTGTTGTAAATACGGTAGATTAAATAAATGAAATAAAAGTAATTTCGCATGTATCATTATAATAAACGTAATTTTTCCTCACTGATTGTGAAATGTGAGGTAACATTTTAAAATAAAAGACGTGTGCAGTCACACTTGTGATGAAAGCAGAAGGGAGACGTGTGATGCGTGTACTGCAGAAGCTGTAGTGCCGCTCCACAGGCTCGCGCCTGCGGTCGGCTCGCGCCGGCAATATTTAAGCATCTGGTGGAACAGTGACGGTGTGGTGTACTACGAATAAATGCGCTCCGAATTTGGCTCGATGAGTTCATCGCCTCAGAACCATATGGTATCTATAATCGCGGAATCGAAAAGTTACCCCAGCGCTGGAAGACTTTTGCAAATAGTGAAACAGGATTTATTATTGATGAGTAAAGTCTCTGTTATGTGTATCTGTTCTGATTATTAAACTTATGGAAAAACGCTTCGAACTTACGTACCAGTCGAATGAAAAAGGAACACCCGCCACAACAGGGCCATGCACTGATTACACACAAAAGTAATCACCACATCTGTTAAGACATTTATTTCACTGGCAGACGAGACGATCAATTGCTGTTTCGTGGAACACGGTACGCTACACGCCGATTCACAATGGCACCAACTCTTGCACTTCCTCGGCCCACAGAAACCCACGTCCACGCATGTCTCTTTACAGTTCGCTAAAGATGTGCAAAATACACAGTGAAAAAGTCGGGCTGTTCGGAGAATGTTGCATTATTTCCCAGCCAAATCGCAGAAGCATAGGCTTCGTCCGACTGGCAGTGTGGGAGCGGGCGTTATCGAGCAAAAAGATGATTCCGTCCGATAACTCTGCGACAGCCCGAGGGTAAACGGCAAAGCCAAAGAAATCCAGAGCTGTTCACACAAGTTCTGGTAAGGTCATGATGTCTTTCTTCTTCGATTACAGGGGCTCGTTAAATTCCTTGGCTGCGGAAACATAATCAGTCAAAAATGGTTCAAATGGCTTTGAGCACTATGGGACTGAGGTCGTCAGTCCCCTAGACTTAGAACTACTTAAACCTAACTAACCTAAGGACGCCACACACATCCATGCTCGAGGCAGGATCCTGCGACAGCAGCAACAGCGCGGTTCCGGACTGTAGCGCCTGGAACCGCTCTGCCACAGCGGCCGGTCATAATCAATCCCAGGGTCATCAAGATACATTTCAGAAACGGCGAAGCGCCATAAAGACAAAACGTCCAGGAATGCTGTCGGACGGAATCATCCTCTTGCACAATGACGTCAGCCTCCACACTGTGAACTGGACAAAGGCTACGCTTCTCTGACTTGACAGGGAAACAGTGCAACATCCTCCCTACAGCTCAGATCTTTCACTGTGTGATTTTCACAACTTTGTGGACTTGAAGAAACACTTGCATGGACGTCGGAAGTGCAAGAGTGGGTATAGTTGTGGATTTGTCAGCAGCCGACCGTGTTCTATTGAACACTAATAACACAATTCCGTTATATTTAGTAAGAGAAAAACAATTACTTAATAGCCGGCCGCTGTGGTCTAGTGGTTCTAGGCGCGTCTGGAACAGCGCGGCTGCTACGGTCGCAGGTTCGAATCCTGCCTCGGGCATGGATGTGAGTGATGCCCTTAGCTTCGTTAGGTTTAAGTAGTTCTAAGTCTAGGGGACTGATGACCTAAGATGTTAAGTCCCATAGTGCTTAGAGCCATTTGAATCACTTAATAAATAATATGATAATAAATAAAACAATTGCTTAATAAATAGTGGCCTTAAGCTCTCAGAAATTTTGAGTTTGAATGTTCGACTTTACAAGCTCTCTGAGAGTCCATTTCAAGTTTCGTGCGATTTTTCTATCTAGTGTACATGCGCGAATTCGTGCCAGGAATATCCCTAGTCACTAGGGCCTAGTGTATCCTGTAATCGGGCGACGCTAACCAGTCTCCATTTCCCAACATGTACTATTGGGGCGCCGCTACGTAGCTGTATACTTTAAGTGTATCATGTAATATGGGCTGACATCCAGTAATAATATTATGGTTCCACTTATTAAAAGGTCTTTAACAATGCTGAAGTCTTTCCCCATACTGAATCTTCGTAGCTCCATTTTATCAAAAATCATCTCGATAACGATAAGAAATGAATTTGATCGCCATGATGAATATCTGCGGAGGTGGCTCAGATATCCCGGAAGTATACCCTGTGGGGGCAAGAGGGAAACAGTCAGAGTCACTATTTTGTACGAGTTATCAACTAGCCCTGGAGGTGAGAACACGTATCACTCACAATCAAATGGACTCTACTAGTATTTTCTTATGAGTCATCGGTTAGTCTTGGTGATTTGAATATACATAACTCATGATCAAATGACTGCTTGGTTTTGATGTGAGTGAAAGTGATAGAAATGATAAATTTGCCACGGGAAATGTTAATTTGATCTTAAAAGAGTCGGACGTAAAAACAGGGAATTCAAATGTAATATTTGTGATGCTAGAGATAATATTATCAGGCTTCACGACCATTACGTTGATTTATGAATTACTTCTGACTCTCACGTAGAACTGATGGTGTTATATCGGCAGATACACACTGATCAGCCAGAACATCATGACACCTACCTAACAGCCGGTATGTCCACCTTTAGCTCGGATAACAATGGCGACGCGTCGTGGCATGGAAGCAATGAAGCCTTGATAGATCGCTGGGATGAGTTGACACCACTTCTGCACCCGCAAGTTATCTATTTCCCGTAAATTCCTGGGAGAGAGGCGATGAGCTCCGACGCCACGTTCAATCACTTCCCAGATGTGTGCAGTCGGGTTCAGATCTGGCGAGTAGGCGAGAGCATCATTGGAACTCGCCACTGAGCTCCTCGAACCACTCCATCACACTCCTGGCCTTGTGCCATGGCGCATTGTGTTGCTGAAAAAGGCCATTTCCGTCAGGAAACATGATCGTCATGTATGTTGTCTGCAAACAGTGTACGATACCCCCTGGTGCCTTGCATGAGCTACACTGGATCCATGGCTGTACAAGGGAATGTTCCCCAGAGCATAATGGAGCCGCCGCCAGCTTGTCTCCGTCCCGTAGTACAGGTGTCAAGGAGAAGTTCCCCTGGAAGACGACGGACTCGCGCCCTGCCATCGGCATGATGAAGAAGGTATTGGGAATCATCAGACCATGTAACGCTCTGCCACTGCGTCAACGTCCAGTGTCGATGGTCACGTGTCCATTTCAGCCGTAGTTGCCGATGTCGTGGTGATAACATTAGCACATGCGTGGGTCATTGGCAGCGGAGGCCCGTCGTTAGGAGTGTTCGGTGCACTGTGTGTTCAGACGCACTCTGCCCATCATTAAAATCTGATGTTAGTTCCGCCACAATTGGCCTCCAATCCTGTTTTACCTGTCTGCCCAGCCTACGACGTTCGGCTCTGTGATGACGGATGGTTTTCCAACCCCATGACGTTCGGACGTGGTATCATCTTGGTTTTACCAGTATTGAAGACACTCACCGCAGCACTCCTGGAACACCCGACAAGTCATTTAGTTTTCGAAATGTTCGTGCGGAGCTTCCGGAACATTGCAATCTGCCATCGGTCAAACTAAGATAGATCGCAGCCTGCCCGGTTAGCCGTTCGATCTAACGCACTGCGTGCGGCCGGTGCGGCCGTGCTGTTCTGGCGCTTCAGTCTGGAACCGCGTGACCGCTCCGGTCGCAGGTTCGAATCCTGCCTCGGGCATGGATGTGTGTGATGTCCTTAGGTTAGTTAGGTTTAAGTATACTACTGGCCATTAAAATTGCTACACCACGAAGATGACGTGCTACAGACGCGAAATTTAACCGACAGGAAGAAGATGCTGTGATATGCAAATGATTAGCTTTTCAGAGCATTCACACAAGGTTGGTGCCGGTTGCGACACCTAAAACGTGCTGGCATGAGGAAAGTTTCCAACCGATTTCTCATACACAAACAGCAGTTGACCGGCGTTGCCTGGTGAAACGTTGTTGTGAAGCCTCGTGTAAGGAGCATAAATGCGTACCATCATATTTCCTACTTTGATAATGGTCGGATTGTAGCCTATCGCGATTGTGGTTAATCATATCGCGACATTGCTGCTGGCATTGGTCGAGATCCAATGACTGTTAGCAGAATATGGAATCGGTGGGTTCAGGAGGATAATACGGAATGCCTTGCTGGATCCCAACGGCCTCCTATGACTAGCAGTCGAGATGACAGGCATCTTATCCGCATGGCTGTAACGGATCGTGCAGCCACATTTCAATCCCTGGGTCAACAGATGGGGACATTTACAAGACAACAACCATCTGCACGAACGGTTCGACGACGTTTGCAGCAGTATGGACTATCAGCTCGGAGACCATGGCTACGGTTACCCTTGACGCTGCATCACAGACAGGAGCGCCTGCGATGGTGTACTCAACGACAAACCTGGGTGCACGAATGGCAAAACATCATTTTTTCGGATGAATTCAGGTTCTGTCGACAGCATGATGGTCACATCTGTGTTTGGTGATATCGTGGTGAACGCACATTGGAATCGTGTATTCGTCATCGCCATACTGGCGTATCACCCGGCGTGATTTTAGGGGGTGCCATTGGTTACACGTCTCGGTCACCTTTTGTTCGCATTAACGGCACTTTGAACAATGGACGTTATATTTCAGATATGTTACGACCCGTGGCTCTACCCTTCATTCGATCCCTGCGAAACACTACTTTTCAGCAGGATAATGCACGAGCGCATGTTGCAGGTCCTGTACGGGCCTTTCAGGATACCGAAAATGTTCGACTGCTGCCCTGGCCAGCACGTTCTCCAGATCTCTCACCAATTGAAAACTTCTAGTCAATGGTGACCGAGCAACTGGTTCATCACGATACGTCAGTCACTACTCTTGATGAACTGTGGTATCGTGTTGAAGCTGTATGAGCAGCTGTACCTCTACACGCCATCCAAGCTCTGTTTGACTCAATGCCCAGGCGTATCAAGGCTGTTATTACGGCCAGAGGTGGTTGTTCTGGGTACTGATTTCTCAGGATCTATGCACCCAAATTGCGTGATAACTTAATCATATGTCAGTTCCAGTATAATATATTTGTCCAATGAATACCTGTTTATCATCTGCATTTCTTCTTGGTGTAGCAATTTTAATGGCCGATAGTGTAGTTCTACGTTCTAGGGGACTGATGACCACAGATGTTAAGTCCGATAGTGCTCAGAGCCATTTGAACAATATAACGCACTGCTTTCCGGGCGGGAAGGCGTGCCGGACTCCGGCACGAATCCGCCCGGCGAATCAGTGTCGAGGTCCACTGTGCAGGCCAGTCTGTGGTTGGTTTTTAAGGCGGTTTTCCATCTCTCTGCAAATTCGGATTGGTTCCCCTTATTCCGCCTCAGTTACACGATGTCGGCGATTGCTGCGCAAACATTGTCTCCACGTAGGCGAACACCATAATTACCACGCATAATTTGAGTTACACTCGTCTGGTGTGAGACGTTCCTGGGGGCCTGCGGGCACGTGGGGTGGGGTCCACTGGGAGCCGAACTGCGCAGTAACCCTGGGTTCGGTGTGGGGCGGCGGTGGGCTGAGTGGACTGCTGTAGCCTGTTGTGGAGATGTGTACCACTGAGGGCTACGGCAGGGACGGAGCCTCTCCGCCGTTTCTAGGTTCCTAGTTAAATATAATACAAGATAGATCTCGCGCCTTCCCCATTTTACCCACAGACAGCACGCTCACTGATATTGCATGCACCGTGCTTGTGTCTGACTAGCAGTCATTCTTCGTCATGTGACCGGTTTCTATCGATAGTAGGTCGGTGGTCATAATATTGTGTCTGATCAGTGGTTCAAATGGCTCTGAGCACTATGGGACTTAACTGCTGTGGTCATCAGTCCCCTAGAACTTAGAACTACTTAAACCTAACTAACCTAAGGACATCACACACATCCATGCCCGAGGCAGGATTCGAACCTGCGACCGTAGCGGTCACGCGGTTCCAGACTGTAGCGCCTAGAACCGCACGGCCACTCCGTCCGGCTCTGATCACTGTACAGCATGTGTTTCCATACTTCACTTGGACCAATAACTAACGTGGAACATTATTGCAGTGTCTGTAGGAGATGTATTATAAGCCACAGTGAATTTCACTGTTAAAAATAGTGTTGTTTGGAACGTTGACCTAAGGAGAGAAATGAAATTACAATGAAATCCAGACCATTAGCTGCTTGCAGGCGTTGATAAATACCAACGGGGACAGTTGAAAATGTGTGCCAACTGGGACTCGAACCCGAGATCTCCTGCTTACATGGCAGACGCTGTATCCGACTGAACCATCGAGCTCACAGAGGATAGTGCTATTGCGGGGACTTATCTCCGGCACGCCCACGTGGCATCCACATTTCCAGCTTACTGTCCACACACTACAGTTTTAGTGCCCCTGCCCGCTATACTCATTACTTGCGCCAGTCAATCTACCGATTCCCGTAAGAGTTTTAGCAACGTGAGTGCATTCTAGTTCACAGGAACTCTGAGATTTGCACGTAGACACTTGGTCCCCACATACCCTTGGAAACCTACGAAGGACTTATCGAATCCATGCCACACCGAATCGTTGCTGTATTGCATTCCAAAGGTGTACCAACCACAGGGTATAAATATCTATGGAGAGAGCATTCGTATGTGCAGAAAGAGAATACTGTCGGCAACATCTTCTGCAGTTCAAGTCACGTGATTCTGGGACGGTGCATTTTAATCCGTGTAAAGCGTTTTACAGACATCTTAACAATATGATATCAGGAACTGAATTTGGCTTGAAGATGTGAAGTGCAATGTTATTATGCTTTTCGCTTCAGTGCCATAGCTCAGATTCCATTTCATTTACGTTTTTCTCTCGCAGGATAAGAAGTGACAGACAAGAATATTCTGTTACGTTTTCTATTTCACTTATTCATATTGTCGAATCTCTGCTCTATTTAATTACGTTACAATGACACTGTGGACGACGCCGAAGAGTCACGAAAAAACGACGCATTTGCAACTGTGAAACTGTTACAGTAAATACGGTAAGCGTTTTGCACCACCTGCTTGTCCATTATTATTTTCAATTTTTCTTTATTTACCATTGTGATTTTTATAGACAAGTAAAATATTTATAATATTTTTTCGCCGTCTCTTCAGAAAGGCGAAATCATACACTACACACAAAAAATACAAAAAATATGAGACCAATGCTCGAATTTTGGAGTTATCCTCTCAACAGTGTTTGTTCTGTTGATATTTTCTTAGCTATCTGTTCTGTTTTGTTCATCATATGCCAAAGGATTACAGGTTTGTTCAGGTACGATGATATCTTCAGGTGCAAATCGTATGTTTTTTGTTTAGTTCAAGTTTTTCCATTGTCTGTTTTCATTATTTATCCAAGACCTCTGAGCCCCTAACTTAACTATGTGTGCTGCCTGAGAATCGCTACTTTACTTAACATGAATATAATTTGATATCAAATGATACTGTTTTAGTTTTTTGTTGAATTGCAGATTGTTTCTCCTGCTGTGGTGTTTGATGAGGGTCTTCTTGCATGTGTTGTAGGTCTGAGATGGAAATGTTTGAGTTGTGGTAATGATATTAACGTTAATATATGCAGCCATTCTTCCCTAGTTACTATTTCAAACTTGTTTATCATGCTAATAAAAACCTATGTTATTCACTTAAGTAGAATTAGGTCTAAAACTGAAACCAATAAAAAGCTATGTTAGTCAGGCAAAACATAAGTTGTGTTTTTCTAATGTAGAACATTATGCCTTATCATTTCTCCTCTAAAATGGTTTTTGATGAAGTGAACCGTTACTGAACGACTTCACGTAATGATAGCTCGTTTTTTGTACCCATCATTGTTTGAACTTTATTTGCAGTACCACATGCTGCCCCCACATTGCAGACAACACTATGTTCCAAATTCAATACATTTCGTTTGCAATATAGTGACTTAACACCACAAAACTGTAGTATATAGCAAGTAATCAAACTGTTTTACATTTTGCTCACAAATCTTTTTTCTCAGAAAACATCAAAATACGAAATAAAGCGAATTTTAGCATTATGCTAGCATCTCTTTGCGACGCTCCCAAGGTCAACACACATAGGTTCAGGCGCATATTACTCACAATAGCTATATCTAAAACAGAAAATGTTGCAGAATACGTAAATAACATCAACTTAAACTGCTCATAGTGTAATGTCTCGCCATTTTGGGCCCTCGGGGTGTGGTAAACGAACTAATATTGGCGATGGCGCGAATATATCTGATGTCATGCAGACAATATGCAATTGGCAACGGCACTGGATAAGGATAATGTCATGCTCTGCCCAACCTTACCATAGGAAGGTCTCTGACTGGACAGCTTTCAACAAAAAATAAAAAAGGAGGAAAGTGCGTGACTTGAGAAGGGGTTGAGAAATGTGACTGGACGAGCTAATGTTGCAGAATAATACTGAGATGTGACTGTGCTAAATATGTGCATTTACTATAGTACAACTGGCATAGAAGCTCTCTGAGTAGCTCTGTCATGTTCTTTTTTCCAGAATGCTTCCAAGAAACTACATACAAACTGAGGGAGGGGACAAGGAGGAGGGGCGCAAGTGGAGGGAAGGGGAGGAAAGGGAATATGGCTTAGGAAGGAAAGCGTGGCTTAGGGGAGGGGAGTGGCGTGATGATGTGACGTGTACGTCCCTTCACGTAGGCAATGAGACTGTCAGAGGTAAATTTGGTTCATAATCGGCATAGATGTTCTTCCATGGTCCCAAATCGGCACTGCCCTCCTCACGTGACTCCAAGCCAGCATAAAAGTCTTCCTTCCTAATCACAATCACAGAGGGAAGATGATATCAGCTTTGACACAGACAAATGACAAACTGCGAAAAATGTAATGAAGAGGTGGTACTATAGTCGAAGTTGTTATGTCAGCTGAAAGTGTGTATGTGTAGTGACTGCAGTGTGTGAAAACACGGTAATTTCCAAGAATGAATGCCTCTCGAAGTCGCGGGGCCCAAACGATACATATCGAACATGCGATCCTAAATCGATCACGCGGCTCAGGTAGTGGGCGTTATGAGTATGTTTACGATTGTCAGTACAGGAACGGCAAAAGAAGAGCGTTACAAAAATACTTGTAATTACAAAGGAGACGACTTACCTTACTTATCGGTGTTGTCGTCATGTGAAAGTCCATGTGATGTGTTCAAGAGCCAATTATTCTTGGAAATTACCGTTAACACTAGTAACGAGGTGTTAATGATTAGTTTATCATTGGTTGTGGTGTTACTGCCTAATTTGTTAGCAAGCATGAACATGTAAAAAGAAACAATGTACACAAAGAGGAAGTCCTTGTGCAACTAGAAGTGTAAGTACGAGGGCCGTTCAGAAAGTAACCACCGGTTGATTTAAAAAAATACACCAAGTTAAATAAAAATATTTTAATATATACATCTTACAACTACATCTTTGCACTATTTTTCTACATAGTCTCCATAGCGATTGAGGCACTTATCGTATCTCTTCACAAGCTTTGAAATTCCTTCTGCATAAAAATCACCCGCTTGTGCTTGGAGCCAGCCTGTGACCGCATCTTTGAGCTCTTTGTCGTCATCAAACCGCTGTGACCCGAGCCATTTCTTCAAATGCATGAAGAGATGATAATCACTTGGCGCCAGGTCTGGGCTGTAAGGTGGATGGTTGATAACGTCCCACTTGAAGGACTCAAGAAGGGCCGTTGTTCTGCGAGCAGAGTGAGGACGGGCGTTATCGTGCAAAAAAACGATACCGGAAGTCAGCATACCACGGCGTTTGTTCTGTATAGCCCGTCGTAACTTTTTTATTGTTTCACAGTACACGTCTTGATTAATGGTCGTACCACGTTCCATGAATTCAACCAACAACACCCCTTTGGCATCCCAAAACACCGTTGCCATCAGTTTTCTGGCAGAAAAATCTTGCGAGGGTTTTCTTGGTTTGGTAGGCGAATTTGAATGTGCCCACATCTTTGATTGTTCTTTTGTCTCAGGGTTCACGTACTTAATCCAGGTTTCGTCACCGGTCACGATTCTGTTTAACAATGGTTCTCCTTCGTCCTCATAACGTGACAGAAAGTCTAATGCAGAGGCCATTCTTTGAGTTTTGTGGTGGTCGGTAAGAATTTTGGGCACCCATCGTGCACAGAACTTACGGTAACCCAATCTTGCTGTCACTATCTCGTACAAGAGCGTCTCAGAAATCTGTGGAAAACCAGTAGACAACTCCGACATTGAGAAACGTCGATTTTCACGAACTTTTGCATCAACTGTCTGAACGGGTTCGTCAGTCACCAATGATGGTCTACCACTCCTCTCTTCATCATGAACGTTTTCTCGTCCACTTTTAAATAAACGTACCCATTCACGGACAACTCCTTCACTCATAACTCTTGGTCCGTACACGGCACAAAGCTCACGATGAATAGCTGCTGCAGAATATCCTTTGGCTGTAAAAAACCTTATGACAGCACGCACTTCACATTTAGCGGGGTTTTCTATTGCAGCACACATTTCAAACTGCCACAAAAACTAAACTAGCGCAGGTACGACGTTCACTCGACCACGGCTTGATGCCGACTGACTTGTTGAGTGCGTGGACGCACAGATGGCGTCGCTACTCCCCCCACAACCCGCACTGTGACCAATCGGAGGTTACTTTCTGAACCGCCCTCGTATTTATAATATGGAATTGCTAACTTTGTTGTAGTGCTAAAATTGTGTGATCCCCCAGGACTCGAAACTGGAACATTGCCGATTGTGGATAATACTGTTATTGACTTAGCTATCCAGGCACGATTAGCGACAGCTTCAATATTGTCGGTGGCTCTCTCCCTCCGTAACACCAGACGCATGGAGGCGTCACACTCGATTGAAGCAGTCGACGACGTTATTTTGCAGAGATCGACTGCATCAGCTGGTAAATGACTGGAGTACGTCTGTCCTCGCCGAGCCCCTTAGCGTTACCATGAGACAGCATTCCTATAATCATACATGAAACGGCGGTCGCATAGCAACAGACGTTAACATTATCCTTGAAGGTTATTACTCTGCAGTATTCACTTTTTTTAAAATTAAATACTGTGGATGACGCTGTGTAGCCTACATCGTACGGAACTACGTCAGTTTTGTCCAGTGAACCATTTCTACAACGAACATTGCTGATTCTTCATATGTGACCTGGCTAAACGGCTGGTATCTGTGGAATACGTTAGCCGAAATTTGGTACGCACGGAATCACATTTTTTTAAGTTTAAATATTTATGTTTGACTAATGAAGCAGCTATTGACTTTTTTTTCGCTGTAAAACATTCCATGTATATTTAATTTTAAGCCATCTAAAAATTACAAATGTAACCAAGTTTAAGGCTCTCTTACATTAATATCTGGTATTCTAACGATTGATAACGAGGCGCTCTGATAAACCTGTTAATGAGAGTCTCGCATGCGATAAAGTGTTTGACAGAGTATGATGCAGTCACTGGCCGAAGCTCGCGAGAGAGCATAATTATTTAGTTTTGTATTGTTGATTGATGCATGTCACGTAGTTTGATACTGCACTTGTCATGTATATGAGCTGCTTTTCCTTTACAGGACGATTGATAATCACTGCAGTAATTGAAATCACTTAGCCATAATATTCTTTTGGGAATTTTTTTTGTTGCGATGGGCTTCAGTTTTATCCAGTCAAACGTTCTCAGTCGGGGAGAGGTTCGGCGATCTTGCTGGCCAAGGCAGGGTTTGGTGAGCACGAAGACAAGAGTAGAAACTCTCATTGTGTACAGGCGGACATTATCTTACTGAAATGCAAGCCCAGGACGGCTTGCCATGAAGGGTAACAAAAGAGTGGCTAGAATATCGTTGACGTACCACTGTGCTGTAAGGTTCCGCGTATGAAAAACAAAGTGATCCTGCTGTAAAATGGAATGGCACACCGCGATATCACTACGCAGAACAGGGAATCAGTGATCATAAGACCGTTGCAGCATCCCTGAATATGGAAGTAAATAGTAATAGTAATATAAAAAATGGGAGGAAGGTTTATCTGTTTAGCAAGAGTGATAGAAGGCAGATTCCAGACTACCTAACAGATCAAAACGAAAATTTCTGTTCCGACACTGATAATGTTGAGTGTTTATGGAAAAAGTTCAAGGCAATCGTAAAATGTGTTTTAGACAGGTACGTGCCGAGTAAAACTGTGAGGGACGGGAAAAACCCACCGTGGTTCAACAACAAAGTTAAGAAACTACTGCGAAAGCAAAGAGAGCTTCACTGCAAGCTTAAACACACCCAAAACCTCTCAGACGAACAGAAGCTAAACGATGTCAAAGTTAGCATAAGGAGGGCTATGCATGAAGCGTTCAGTGAATTCGAAAGAAAAGTTCTATGTACCGTCTTGACAGAAAATCCTAGGAAGTTCTGGTCTTACGTTAAATCAGTAAGTGACTCGAAACAGCATATCTAGACACTCTGGGATGATGATGGCATTGAAACAGAGGATGACACGCGTAAAGCTGAAATACTAAACTCCTTTTTCCAAAGCTGTTTCACAGAGGAAGACCGCACTGCAGTTCCTTCTCTAAATCCTCGCACAAACGAAAAAATGGCTGACATCGAAATAAGTATCCAAGGAATAGAAAAGCAACTGAAGTCACTCAACAGAGGAAAGTCCACTGGACCTGACGGGATACCAATTCGATTCTACACAGAGTACGCGAAAGAACTTGCCCCCCCTTCTAACAGCCGTGTACCGCAAGTGTCTAGAGGAACGGAAGGTTCCAAATGATTGGAAAAGAGCACAGGTAGTCCCAGTCTTCAAGAAGGGTCGTCGATAAAATTAATTGTTGGTAAGGCGGGTGCCAGGTTGAGATTCATTGGGAGAGTCCTTAGAAAACGTAGTCCATCAACAAAGGAGGTGGCTTACAAAACACTCGTTCGACCTATACTTGAGTATTGCTCATCAGTGTGGGATCCGTACCAGGTCGGGTTGACAGAGGAGATAGAGAAGATCCAAAGAAGAGCGGCGCGTTTCATCACAGGGTTATTTGGTAAGCATGATAGCGTTACGGAGATGTTTAGCAAACTCAAGTGGCAGACTCTGCAAGAGAGGCGCTCTGCATCGCGGTGTAGCTTGCTTGCCAGGTTTCGAGAGGGTGCGTTTCTGGATGAGGTATCGAATATATTGCTTCCCCCTACTTATACCTCCCGAGGAGATCACGAATGTAAAATTAGAGAGATTCGAGCGTGCACAGAGGCTTTCCGGAAGTCGTTCTTCCCGCGAACCATACGCGACTGGAACAGGAAAGGGGGGTAATTACAGTGGCACGTAAAGTGCCCTCCGCCACACACCATTGGGTGGCTTGCGGAGTATAAATGTAGATGTACTGACTGTTTGATGATAAGGCAGTGACAGTTGTGTTGGTATCTCATCACTGTCTGGGGCCTCTTCAGCCACATAGCGTGGAATCGCATTGGCTGAAGTAGAATTGTCTTCAGTGGCGAGTCCCGCTTCAAACTGAGCCCCGATGACCAGTGAAGAAGTGTCTGGAGACGCCCCAAAAAGCAGTGGAATACCAACGTGACTGTCACCCACCATACGGTCAGGAATGATGGTCTGGGGTGCCATTTCTTTTCATAGTAGGATCCCTTTGCTTGTCATCAGCGGCTCTCTTACACCACAATAGTACGTCGACGATATTCTACGCCCATTTTCTTGCCATTCACGGCAAGCCATCCTGGACTTACATTTTAGCAAAGTACTGACCGCCCAAGTGGCGAGAGTTCTACTTCTTGCCTTCATGCTCGCCAAACCCTACCTTGTCCAGCAAGATTGCCGAACCTGTCCCCAGTTGAGAAGGTTTGGAGCATTATGGGTAGGGTGCTCCAACCATCTCGAGATTTTGACGATCTAGCGTCCCAGTTGGACAGTATTTGACATAGTATCACTGAGGAGAATATTCAACAATGCAAAGCCGAATAAGTGTTGGCTTAAGGGCCAGAGGTGGAGCAATGCGTTATTGACTTGCTCAGTTTGTGAAGCTCTCGAATAAGTCATCAAATTTTTCTGAATTTGTAATAATTTTTTTTATCCGCACATGTAAGCCACATCTACCGATTTTTATCTCATTCGGTTAATTCCTTCGCAGTGCGCCACTTTTTATTTCTTGGAATGTACACTACTGGCAATTAAAATTGCTACACCAAGAAGAAATGGAGAGGATCACCAGGTATTCTTTGGACAAATATATTATACTAGAACTGACATGTGATTTCATTTTCACGCTATTTGAGTACATAGATCCTGAGAAAACAGTACCCAGAACAACCACCTCTGGCCGTAATAACGGCCTTGATACACCAGGGCATTGAGTCAAACAGAGCTTCGATGGCGTGTACAGGTACAGCTGCCCATGCAGCTTCAACACGATACCACAGTTTGTCAAGAGTAGTGACTGGCGTATTGTGACGAGCCAGTTGCTGGGCCACCATTGACCAGACGTTTTCAACTGGTGATAGATGTGGAGAATGTCCTAGCCAGGGCAGCAGTCGAACATTTTCTACACCCAGAAAGGCCCGTACAGGACCTGCAACATGCGGTCGTGCATTATCCTGCTGAAATGTAGGGTTTCGCAAGGATCGAATGAAGGGTAGAGCTACGGGTCGTAAGACATTTGAAATGAAACGTCCACTGTTCAAAGTGCCGTCAATGCGAACAAGAGATGACCGAGACGTGTAAGCAATGGCACCCCATTCCATCACGCCGGGTGATACGCCAGTATGGCGATGACGAATACACGATTCCAATGTGCGTTCACCGCGATGTCACCAAACACTGATGCGACCATCATGATGCTGTAAATAGAACCTGTATACATCCGAAAAAATGACGTTTTGGCATTCGTGCACCCAGGTTCGTCGTTGAGTACACCATCGCAGGCGCTCCTGTCTGTGATGCAGCGTCAAGGGTAACCGCAGCCACGGTGTCCGAGCTGAGAATCGATGCTGCTGTAAACGTTCGAACTGTTCGTGCAGATGGTTGTTGTCTTGCAAACGTCCCCATCTGTTGACTCAGGGATCGAGACGTAGCTGCACGATCCGTTACAGCCATGCGGATAAGATGCCTGTCATCTCGACTGCAAGTGATACGAGACCATTGGGATCCAGCACGGCTTTCCATAGTACCCTCCTGAACCCACCCATTCCATATTCTGCTAACAGTTATTGGATCTCGACCAACGCGAGCAGCAATGTCGCGATACGATAAACCGCAATCGCGATAGGCTACAATCCGACCTTTATCAAAGTCGGAAACGTGATGCTACGCATTTCTCCTCCTTACACGAGGAATCACAACAACGTTTCACCAGGCAACGCCGGTCAACTACTGTTCGTGTATGAGAAATCGGTTGGAAACTTTCCTCATGTCAGCACGTTGTAGGTGTCGCCACCGGCGCCAACCTTGTGTGAAAGCTCTGAGAAGCTAATCATTTGCATATCATAGCATCTTCTTCCTGTCGGTTAAATTTTGTGTCTGTAGCACGTCATCTTAGTGGTGTGGCAATTTTAATGGCCAGTAGTGTAATAGCCATTATTTCTGAAACATCTTGAAGTATGTGTGCTTGCACTTTGTTTTGAAAGCAACTGATTGGCTACGAGAAGTACTGGAGCTGCTAGTAAATGTGTAGCCAGCCTGCCTTTTCACTGAAGGCGTATAATTCTGAAGGGCGAGGAGGCACTGAGATGAAACGCAGGAAATTCTCAAGGTCACTCGCGCAGTCGAGGCCAGTCTGATGGAGAGCTGCTTGTCTGCAGTTATTCGCGAGGGAGTAAACGTTCGTGGGATGAGAATGTACAGTACCCTGCCTTGGCCTACTACGAGTGGATTCAACTGGTTGCACATTATGCGACTGCCTACAGTAGTAGCTATGCAGATTTCGCGAGGAAGTCGAGACGATCTGCTGTATTTGAACTTCTAGGTTCTAGAAACTGGCATGTTCTTAATTTCACCTCTACATCTACATCTGTACTCCCAAGCCACCTTATGGTGCGTGTCAAAAGAAAGTTTTCGTACGAGTGCCACTTCCTTCCTTTCGTGATCCAGTCTCGAATAGTGCGTCTTTTCTCAAGCCAGACTAGGAGGGTGCAACACAATGATTGTCTCTTCTAGGAAAGTCCACTCTTTGATTTTAACAATAAACAACTGCGTGGTGGATAGCGCCTCTCTTTTAGAATCTGCCACTGCAGTTTGCTGAGCATCTCTGTGACGCTTTCGCGTTGACTAAATGAACCTGCGACTAAACGCGATGCCCTTACTTGAATCTTCTATATTTTAACACGCTTTATTAGGCCGCTTTCTTGTCTCTTTGTTCGGTACAAATTTTGTAGCTGATTTTTACCCAACTTCCCTATGAGCTACGAGGTGCATTCAAGTTCTAAGGCCTCCAATTTTTTTTCTCCGTACTGGAAAGAGATAGAAACATGCGCATTGTTTTAAAATGAGGCCGCGTTCATTGTCAATATGTCCGAGAGATGACAGAACCGTATGGCAGATGGAATTTTACCGCCAGCGGCGAGAATGAGAACTGTTTTAAATACTTACAATGGCGACGTTTTCCTTACTTGAACAGCGTGCAGTTATTCGTTTTCTGAATTTGCATGGTGTGAAACCAACTGAAATTCATCGACAGTTGAAGGAGACATGTGGTGATGGAGTTATGGATGTGTCGAAAGTGCGTTCGTGGGTGCGACAGTTTAATGAAGGCAGAACATCGTGTGACAACAAACCGAAACAACCTCGGGCTCGCACAAGCCAGTCTGACGACATGATCGAGAAAGTGGAGAGAATTGTTTTGGGGGATCGCTGGATGACTGTTGAACAGATCGCCTCCAGAGTTGGCATTTCTGTGGGTTCTGTGCACACAATCCTGCATGTTGTTGTTGTGGTCTTCAGTCCTGAGACTGGTTTGATGCAGCTCTTCATGCTACTCTATCCTGTGCAAGATTCTTCATCTCCCAGTACCTACTGCAACCTACATCCTTCTGAATCTGCCTAGTGTATTCATCTCTTGGTCTCCCTCTACGATTTTTACCCTCCACACTACCCTCCAATACTAAATTGGTGATCCCTTGATGCCTCAGAACATGTCCTACCAACCGATCCCTTCTTCTGGTCAAGTTGTGCCACAAACTTCTCTTCTCCCCAATCCTATTCAATACTTCCACATTAGTTATGTGATCTACCCACCTAATCTTCAGCATTCTTCTGTAGCAGCACATTTCGAAAGCTTCTATTCTCTTCTTGTCCAAACTATTTATCGTCCATGTTTCACTTCCATACATGGCTACACTCCATACAAATACTTTCAGAAATGACTTCCTGACACTTAAATCTATACTCGATGTTAACAAATTTCTCTTCTTCAGAAAGGCTTTCCTTGCCATTGCCAATCTACATTTTATATCCTCTCTACTTCGACCACCATAAGTTATTTTGCTCCCCAAATAGCAAAACTCCTTTACTACTTTAAGTGTCTCATTTCCTAATCTAATTACCTCAGCATCACCCGACTTAATTCGACTACATTCCATTATCCTCGTTTTGCTTTTGTTGATGTTCATCTTATATCCTCCTTTCAAGACGCTATCCATTCCTTTCAACTGCTCTTCCAAGTCCTTTGCTGTCTCTGACAGAATTACAATGTCATCTGCGAACCTCAAAATTTTTATTTCTTCTCCATGGACTTTAATACCTACTCCGAATTTTTCTTTTGTTTCCTTTACTGCTTGCTCAATACACAGATTGAATAACATCGGGGAGAGGCTACAACCCTGTCTTACTCTCTTCCCAACAACTGCTTCCCTTTCATGTCCCTCGACTCTTATAACTGCCATCCGGTTTCTGTACAAATTGTAAATAGCCTTTCGCTCCCTGTATTTTACCCCTGCCACCTTCAGAATTTGAAAGAGAGTATTCCAGTCAACATTGTCAAAAGCTTTCTCTAAGTCTACAAATGCTAGAAACGTAGGTTTGCCTTTCCTTAATCTTTCTTCTAAGATAACTCGTAAGGTCAGTATTGCCTCACGTGTTCCAGTATTTCTACAGAATCCAAACTGATCTTCCCCGAGGTCGGCTTCTACTAGTTTTTCCATACGTCTGTAAAGAATTCGTGTTAGTATTTTGCAGCTGTGGCTTATTAAACTGACTGTCTGGTAATTTTCACATCTGTCAACATCTGCTTTCTTTGGGATTGGAATTATTATATTCTTTTTGAAGTCTGAGGGTATTTCGCCTGTTTCATACATCTTGCTCACCAGATGGTAGAGTTTTGTCAGGACTGGCTCTCCCAAGGCCGTCAGTAGTTCCAATGGAATGTTGTCTACTCCGGGGGCCTTGTTTCGACTCAGGTCTTTCAGTGCTCTGTCAAACTTTTCACGCAGTATCGTATCTCCCATTTCATCTTCATCTACATCCTCTTCCATTTCTATAATATTGTCCTCAAGTACATCGCCCTTGTATAGACCCTCTATATACTCCTTCCACCTTTCTGCTTTCCCTTCTTTGCTTATAACTGGGTTTCCATCTGAACTCTTGATGTTCATACAAGTGGTTCTCTTATCTCCAAAGGTCTCTTTAATTTTACTGAAGGCAGTATCTATCTTACCCCTAGTGAGATAAGCCTTTCTATTCTTACATTTGTCCTCTAGCCATCCCTGCTTAGCCATTTTGCACTTCCTGTCGATCTCATTTTTGGTTTGTATTCCTTTTTGCCTGCTTCATTTACTGCATTTTTATATTTTCTCCTTTCATCAATTAAATTCAATATTTCTTCTGTTACCCAAGGATTTCTACTAGCCCTCGTCTTTTTACCTACTTGATCCTCTGCTGCCTTCACTACTTCATCCCTCAAAGCTACCAATTCTTCTTCTACTGTATTTCTTTCCCCCATTCCTGTCAATTGTTCCCTTATGCTCTCTCTGAAACTTTGTACAACCTCTGGTTCTTTCAGTTTATCCAGGTCCCATCTCGTTAAGTTCCCACCTTTTTGCAGTTTCTTCAGTTTTAATCTACAGGTCATAACCAATAGATTGTGGCCAGAGTCCACATCTGTCCCTGGAAATGTCTTACAATTTAAAACCTGGTTCCTAAATCTCTATCTTACCATTATATAATCTATCTGATACCTTTTGGTATCTCCAGGATTCTTCCATGTATACAACCTTCTTTCATGATTCTTAAACCAAGTGTTTAGCTATGATTAAGTTATGCTCTGTGCAAAATTCTACCAGACGGCTTCCTCTTTCATTTATCTCCCCCAATCCATATTCACCCACTACGTTTCCTTTTCTCCCTTTTCCTACTCTCGAATTCCAGTCACCCATGACTATTAAAGTTTCGTCACCCTTCACTATCTGAATAATTTCTCTTATCTCATCATACATTTCTTCAATTTCTTCGTCATATGCAGAGCTAGTTGGCATATAAACTTGTACTACTGTAGTATGTGTGGGGTTCGTATCTATCTTGGCCACAATAATGCGTTCACTAGCTGTTTGTAGTAGCTTACCCGCATTCCTATTTTCCTATTCATTATTAAACCTACTCCTGCATTACCCCTATTTGATTTTGTGTTTATAACCCTGTAGTCACCTGACCAGAAGTCTTGTTCCTCCTGCCACCGAACTTCACTAATTCCCACTATATCTAACTTTAACCTATCCATTTCCCTTTTTACATTTTCTAACCAACCTGCCCGATTAAGTGATCTGACATTCCACGCTCCAATCCGTAGAACGCCAGTTTTCTTTCTCCTAATAACGACATCCTCTTGAGTAGTCCCCGCCCGGAGATCCGAATGGGTGACTATTTTACCTCCGGAATATTTTACCCAAGAGGACGCCATCATCATTTAATCATACAGTAAAGCTGCATGCCCTCGGGAAAAATTACGGCCGTAGTTTCCCCTTGCTTTCATTTCAGCCGTTCGCAGTACCAGCACAGCAAGGCCGTTTTGGTTATTGTTACAAGGCCAGATCAGTCAATCATCCAGACTGTTGCCCTTGCAACTACTGAAAAGGCTGCTGCCCCTCTTCAGGAACCACACATTTGTCTGGCCTCTCAACAGATACCCCTCCGTTGTGGTTGCACCTACGGCACGGCTATCTGTATCGCTGAGGCACGCAAGCCTCCCAACCAATGGCAAGGTCCATAGTTCATGGGGGGGACAATCCTGAATGACGACCTGAAAATGCGAAAAGTGTCATCCAGGTGGGTGCCACGAATGCTGACGAACGACCACATGGCTGCCCGTGTGGCATGTTGCCAAGCAATGTTGACGTGCAACGACAGCATGAATGGGACTTTCTTTTCGTCGGTTGTGACAATGGACGAGACGTGGATGCCATTTTTCAATCCAGAAACAAAGCGCCAGTCAGCTCAATGGAAGCACATAGATTCACCGCCACCAACAAAATTTCGGGTAACCGCCAGTGCTGAAGAAATGATGGTGTCCACGTTCTGGGACAGCGAGGGCGTAATCCTCACCCATTGTGTTCCAAAGGGCACTATGGTAACAGGTGCATCCCACGAAAATGTTTTGAAGAACAAATTCCTTCCTGCACTGCAACAAAAACGTCCGGGAAGGGCTGCGCGTGTGCTGTTTCACCAAGACAACGCACCCGCATATCGAGCTAACGTTACACAACAGTTTCTTCGTGATAACAACTTTTAAGTGATTCCTCATGCTCCCTACTCACCTGACCTGGCTCCTAGTGACTTTTGGCTTCTTCCAACAATGAAAGACACTCTCCGTGGCCGCACATTCACCAGCCGTGCTGCTATTGCCTCAGTGATTTTCCAGTGGTCAAAACAGACTCCTAAAAAAGACTTCGCCGCTGCCATGGAATCATGGCGTCAGCGTTGTGAAAAATGTGTACGTCTGCAGGGCGATTACGTCGAGAAGTAACGCCAGTTTCATCGATTTCGGGTGAGTAGTTAATTAGAAAAAAAATCGGAGGCCTTAGAACTTGAATGCACCTCGTACTACAACAGTGGTCGTCAAACGTTTTTGCTCAGGAGCCAACGCACTACTTTGTTGCACTAATCTGTGGGACGAACCGCAGGTGGTATACTGTATGTACCGATCTTATTATTAATTGGTAAGCTAAATAAATTAGCATGTTATGAAACCCCAATAGTCGAGCTGTAGTAAGTGTGCAAGAAGTTGAACCGCAACTCCTGATCGTTAAATGTCGGCAACATTCAGATCAATTCGTGTCGACTATTGTGTTTCCGAGCCGGACGTTGTGGCCGAGCGGTTCTAGGCACTACAGTCTGGAACCGCGCGACCGCTACGGTCGCAGGTTCGAATCCTGCCTCGGGCATGGATGTGTGTGATGTCCTTAGGTTAGTTACGTTTAAGTAGTTCTTAGTTCTAGGGGACTGATGACCTCAGAAGTTAAGTCCCACAATGCTCAGAGCCATTTGAACCACTTTCGTGTTTCCGATTGCTACCATTCTCAGGGATCCCAAAGGTGTGACACTGAAATTGCCTAACGAAATGTTGTTGTGTTGTCTGTGTGAGCGAATGTTTAATTGATTAATAATAGTAATTTTACTTTGCAATATGAGACACGATAACAAATGTTTAGTGCATGTTTTCACTGTCATTTTTCTTCTACTAGTTGCGTTCCATTACGACAGCTGTAATTTAAATTCATATCCCTTCCTAAAAATGTGTACCGCATTTGAAGATAATCGTTTCTGTAATGCACATTCTTGAAATCATGTCATTTCCGTGTGCATTTTATACCTACAGCAGCTTATCAGTACGAATCGTGCATGTCTGTAAGTTGTCATTGGAAGACAAACAATAAAAATGCTTCTCCTGGATCACAAAAAAATGCGAATATTTTTCTGTTTATTTGAAAGACCCTGACTTGAAAGGGGGGTACCAGTTGCCTCGTTCTATCTTCTTCTACACATTTAAAAATTTTCCAAAAAAATTTTAGCATGCAAACATATTCGAGCTTTTTTAGACATGCAGAACATCTCAAACAACCACAAGCTCCCCTATCTACACCTCACATCCACTAGTCCATCGCTGTAAGTTGTTCATACCCATCCACTCCTCACTCACTCACTCACTCACTCAGCTCAGCTCATTGTAAGGGTGTCCCACTCAAACCTCCCTGATTTCAAAGACTCAAGAAAAAAAAAGCACAGTAGATACGACAATGAAAAATGTACCAAATTGTAGAACATCTCAAAGAATTTATTTATTTATCATCAGTACAGCTCTACATGCGAACCATTTGTAGCACGAAGAATACCGAGTCTATATTCAATTTCTTGCCAAGTTCTTTGTAACATTTTCTCTGTTATTGTTGCAATCGCTTTAGTGATATCGTCCACTTTGGTCGCATAGACGCGGTCCTTCACGAATGCCCACAAGAAGAGATCATGCGACCTAGTGTCGGGTGAACGTGGTGGCCAGGTATGGGTCCTCCGCATCCGATTCAACGATTGGGAAATTTCCTATCCAGGAACTTGCACACAGCCGTTGACCAATGCGGTGGAGTTCCATCTTGTTGAAAAATGATGTTGGGTTGCAAGTGTTGTATCTGAGGGTACACAAACTGCTCCAACATGTCCAGATACACTGACCCATTTACTGTTTGTTCCACAAACAAGAACGGTCCAACGATCCTGTCATGCATTAACCTACACCAGACGTTTAGTTTAGGGCTATCACGAACATGTTCAATGACAGCATGCTGATTGTGTGAACCCCAAATGCGAACATCATGCCTATTAACCCTTCCTGACAGATGAATAAACATCTCTCCATCAATATCAATATGCTGTAGTATATCCGCAGCAAGTTGTCGTCGGCGTGGTTTGTCGTTCGGCGTCAGATGTTGCGGAATTTGCACATTATAAGCACACATACGAAGACGCTGATGAACAACAAGATGCAGTGTTGATCGAGATACATCAAGTTGCCTAGATGCTTGATGAATTGACTTATGTGGACTTCTGAGAAACGTTTGTCTGATGTCCTCCACGGTCTCTTGTGAAACTTCGTAACATACACCGCCAGAATGTTTCAGAACACTCCCTGTTGCCAGAAACTTCCTGCATCATTTCTTAATTGGTTTCACATCAGGTGGATCACATTCATACACACCACGATAATTTATTTGCAGAGTAACTGGCTATTTTGTTTCTGCAAACCACACTCCTGCTGGTGGACGCTGCTGTGGAGTCGCCATTTTCACTTCATGCGACCATGCTGCACCCTGGCGACGATACGTGGAACTTCTAATGCGGGAATATAAATTGTTTGAGGTATTCTACAATGTGGTGCATTTTTCATTGTCATATCTACTGTGGTTTTTCTCTCCTGGGTCCTTGAAATCAGGGAGGTATTGTATTACCTCTTTGTATCTTGCTGTCATTGTCTCCTGTGTCACAGCCATAGTCGCCTTCGTTCTGTCCTACTGCTAGTCTCCTCTCACTGTCGCTTTGTCCCTCTTGCTCTGTCTTACTGCTATACGACATTGCTCCCTTTCTACTGTTGCTGTCTCTTCTCATTGTCATTATCTCTCTCTTATTCGTTTTCATTGTATTATACTCTCTCTCTCATTATCACTGGCTCCCTTCCACTTCCCCTTTCTCTTTCTCCGTATTCCTCCCCCTCCCCCTTGGCACTGTCTTCTTCGCTACTTTCGTACTACTGTCCTGTCATTGTCGACAATGTTCCAAAGTCATTGCTCTCTCTCTTTCTCTCACACTGCCATTGTCGCCTTTGCTCTTTCTATAACATGACCACTATCTTCTACCTTCCAGTATTTATTATTTTTGCGTCTCTTTGCCACTGCCACTGGTATCTCAACATAAAAAAGAGTAAATTCGTTCGCATGTCAAAATCTTTTAGAAAATTTTGAAGGTTCTGGGGAAGATGTAATGAAACAGCTGGTACTCCACTTTTAAATAAACAGGAACACACTTGCATTTTTTTGTGCTCCAGTGGGAGAATTTTTCCTCTGAGTCCCTTCTTTCCCTGCAGTGGGAGGGCATGTAACTCGTGTGAAAAGAAATGTGTTGGTCAGTAAAATTTAGATAGATCACTTACGTAAAACTGAAATAACGCGAAACTAATTTTACATTTTATACTCGATTTTATGTGCAAAAAAAAAAAAAAGTGCATGTGGTTCAGTACTACAACATGTAGTTCCCAGACGATAATGGAGACACTTTACGGCATATTTCTCCATGATACATCACTTTATAAACTAGGTTTTTGCATCACGTCAGAACTTACGGTCGTATTTTACGTGTACAGTTGAGCAACTTTGAACCACTGTACCTTGAAAATGAAGACATCAAGAAAGTTTTTGAGGTTGTGCGAGATTGGGATCTTAGGAATATTGAAAGTTACCTTTTTAAACAAATTTTAGTGAAACTTGATCTGCAATGTTGATTATGTTTTTAACGTTAAATTGGCTGTTAGATGCTAAACATCGGCCTTTCTTATCTGAATGGTTCGCATACAGTACCAGACCCTAAAGCTTGAGAGGTGGCATGAGCCCCCTCTCATATTTCTATCTTACGATTCTCCTCTCTAACTGCATGCGGTGAAAAGTTGCTATTCCTTCACACGCGGACTTCCCACGCAGCGTCTCTCGTCACCCGGGTGGTCCGGTGACAGGCAGGCTCTGCTAAGCCGACGGGTGTGAGGAAGTCGAGTGAATGCTTTGCAGACGCCGACATTGTCAAAAGACACGCCCGGAGGGGTCTGAAGTAGCGGCTGGGCTAGAGGTTCCGTTACTTCGCAGAATCTTAGCGAAAACACTTTCTGGCGGGCTACCAGCGAGGCGTGGGAATGACTTGTGTACCCAGGCAGTTGTGGCGGGAAAATTCCCGCGCTTTCTGCAAAATAGTAACTGTGATTGGCTTGCTCAGGGCATAGCTCCGTGACGTAGCAAAATCAGCGCAGAAATTGGCGCCAAGAATCTCCACTGATGGAATGGTAGTGCTCCAGCAATGGGGTGGAATTTTCCGCCGGTTTTCGAGTTGCTGATTGGAACGTTTAACCACGGCCACTGTCGTGGGGGCGGGAATGTTCTGTGTTCGGCCTGTACGGGTGCTCTTGTGAGAGTCGACTCTCGCCTTTCGGTCGAGGACGTCGAAGCAACCAGCCATCGCCTGCGGTACGCCAGATTGTGTTCTTGCAGTTAAGAAGACAGTTTGGTAATGTATGTCCGCAGCACCGGCAGATAGGGATTTTCCTAGGTGATAATCAGAGCTCAGCAGAGCGCGCCTGTTCGTCTTTTTCTAACTTTGTTCTGTCTTGAGTAGCAGCAATTGATGTTGGGTTGGCTGTGTGTTTTCTCTTAAGAAATGAGTTGCAAGGAATTGGCTCCACATACCACTTCGTCATAATCCTCACAATCTAGTTTAGGGACAACTTCACATTCACAGCGTTTGTTTGAGTATCCAATTTGAGTCAATTTGATGTATTGTACAGGTTTCAAGTGTTTTTGTTTATTATTTTGTGTTTAGTCTTAATAAATCATATTGTTATTTTGGACAAAACTTTCATTCTGTTAATCGGTAGAGCAACCCTATCATTCCTCACTATGTTAATGAAACCTTCGTTTATTTAACTTATTTATCAAATTAAATTATTGCAGGTGCCAAACTCTCTTCTACTCCACTGGCAGGGTTGATTAGAGTCAGTTTGCGTATTTTTTTTTATCCTTGTGCAACAGCAAAAGTCGGAGTTAGAATAGGGGGGCTTAGAGCATCATTTACATATGTGGATTCTAGAAGAATTTAGTGTTAAATACACTTCTAGCCCCGGCACCTCGCATAAAATGGCGACCCTTAGCCTCGGATCTTTCCTGTGAATCACTGATTAACAAACAGTATTCTTAGTAGGAACATTCTAATTCTTTTTCTCTATTTTTTTAAATAATTAATACCCTAGTTCTTTTTCTTGTAGTTCTGCGATTAGTTTTTAAGTAGCGGCGCATGATTACAGTTTTTGTTTTCAGTGTATATATTTTTTTTGTTCATTGTTTTTGTGTTTCGTTGATGTGGTGTCCGTACTACATCGCACTTTGTCGGATTTGTGTGCGGTTTCTGTATCACATCAAATTGTGTTTGTGATTACAGCGTTGGAACAGCGTTGTTGAAATTTTATGTCTATGTGTTAAAATACAGGGAGTAGATTATTTTTACTGTGTATTTTAGATAAATTTTGTTTCTCATGAATGATCATGAGAAGTAAGGCACGACTGTAAGTGAGCGAAGCTAAAACAAAAGTGGATACTATAATGGATAAGGGGCACGTTACTGAAGGGGATAGGTTCGGAGGTGAGATGGGCACATTTTTAGCAGGACAGGACGACAGGGTCATTGTTGAGGACGGTGATTTGGACGCGATCTTAGAGCAACGTCGCGACCGTGATTATGATAGTGAGGTAGAGGATGAAACAGAGACAGGCACACAGGTCGAGACGGCAGCAGAAGTTTATAATCAAACGAACGAGAGCAGACAGGGGCCAGCTCGGTCACGTCAGAGTTCTAGTGCCCAGGTGTCCAGAGTTACATCGCCCATATGTGACGAGGATCAAAAAGATGACATTAACCCAATACTGAGCTTCCTACGATCAATGAAAGAAGAAGATGAGAAACAGCGTAAGAAGGACACTCAGACTATAATTTCGCATATAGGAGAAATTCGTGGGGAGTTACTAACAATAAAGAAAGAATGTGGAGAAGCAAAACAATTGTCAATGGTAGCACAAAAAGTAGCAGGCCTAGCCAAAACGGCAGCAACAGGGGCAATGAGAATCGCAAAAGTAACTTCTCAACTTGCAGGTCGCTTGCGACGTGCGACACAAGCCCACTCAAAATCCCTAGCGTTCTTAAAAACCCAAGGTAATATTGCGGTTACGAACATCACGAAACGAATAAAAGAAGTAGAGAGTCGGATAGCAAAACTAGAGCGAAACAGGCACACGAGCACTGCGCGATCGGATACCAATGATGGAGTACACAGAATTGTGTCTCCGAGGAAAAGCCCGCCGTGCTCTAGCCCAGTGTCAAGAGTGCGGAACTAACAGTGCACACGCAAAAACACCTAGTAACAGCTCCAATAATTGTAGCCCACTTAGGAGAGTGAATTCTGAGTGCCACTGCCACTGTGATACAGAGGTAGCACATCACAGTTATCAGCAAGATAGATCAAGACACTCAGCAGACATGCAAGTATCGGAAACGAGTGACAACACCAGTGCGAGGATCGGACAGGATTTTGATCACAATCACTTCCTGTCGATACTAAAATTCCAAAAGTTCAGAGATAATGGAGGGTCGATGCATCCCAAGAGCTGGGTGATGCAGTTTACAAATTCATTACCGTCATCATGGCCAACCCTGGCAAAATTAGAATTCATGTGTGGACACATCGAAGGCCAAGCCGCGGAAAAGATGCGGGGTGTGGCAGCGACGTGTCAGACTTATCAGGAATTTTTTGATGCGTTCCTGGGGATCTACTGGTCTAAGGAAACGCAAGACAGGATTAAAGAGGAAATAATATTTTGTCCTGAACTGGAACTGTCCGGGCAAAGGAGCGTAACCAAATTTTTTGATGATTTACTCAAGAAGAATCAATTTTTAGATAGTCCATATAGCAAGGGAGAAATCATCAAATTTTGTTTTTCCAAATTGCCTGTTAGGTATCAACAGACACTTGTCGGCAAGTGTGGATCTGACATAGAATCATTCAAGAGTCTATTGCGCGAACTCGAAGTAGTCTTCGATAAACAAGACGCAAAGGACAGGAAGAAGGCGCTAAATAACAAATACCACGGGCCAGCAAGGGCAGACGTCAACAGATCGCATAATCGCGCTCGTCAGTCAGGAAACCAGGGTTACGGAAATCAAGGTTACGCAATTCAAGATTATGGAAACCAGAGACACGGAAACCAGAACGTCAGGGAACAGGGTCAATCTAGACAAGGAATCTGGGACAGGAGGAATAATGAACGGCAAAGCGACCGTAACTGGAGAGAGCGAAATCAAGGACCACAGGAGAACCAGGAGATTGAAATTAGACCTGCAAATCCTAATGCACGTCAGAGGAGGGGGAGTCTGACAAGGGATTGGCGCTAGTCCATAGGACTCCACCACATCTCTCACACAAAGAAGTTCGTAGAATAATAGTAGTTTAAGTGGTGTACATAGTAGAATAGGCAAATATATGAAACTTTCTTCGGGGAACAATAATCGTTGCATTAATGGATTAAGATTGTTAAAGTATTAATACGCTGCGTTTTCTCGCATAAGAATTTACTGCTGTTAATTTTTTTGTCTATGTTCGCGATCTCCTCTGTCGTTGCGATAAGAGGCACTACCTTTCCATGAGCAATGTTTTTGTCCTTTCCTGTCTGGTGTCCATGTTAAGGGATAAAGATGAGTGGCGAGATGTCGCACAAACGGACGCACACAAGAACGTGCTCTTAGAAGCGTTCTGAGAAGTCGTGATACGCTCCATAGCGGCCACAGCCAGCTCGTGAGACGTTTATACCAATGCTTGCAGGCACGCGTCAGTGCACTGCAAGATTGTGGTATATTGCGTGATTTCGAGGATGAATATGGGCAGTATAGTTTTTGCAGAGCTGCGCCAGCATCGTTGTCTTGCAAGTCGGGGTGAACCCGTGAGCGTTTGACTCCAATGGTGCCCTAGACGAGAGAAATGCGGGCATAAAGCCTACCATGCCAATGTGCTGGTTGGGGATTTAGCGTGCTGCTCGTGACTGTCACACATGAATAACCAGGGACTTATACTTGGATATTTGTGACATACTGTGTAGCTGGCGTGTGTTGGTCGACTGAATCCTCAACAGGAACCAGTCCTGGCTTGGTCATATTACATTGCCTCTGGAAAGGTGTGCTTTGATCGCGAATACTGCATAACATAGAAAAAAGAAGTTGCAACTATAAATTTATTGTCTTGTATAGCCATGGCTAACCCAGTCTCTGGAGTTTCAGTGAGGCGTAGTAAGAACTCGGAGGCCATGTCGTACGGCGCGCACATCACTGTCGTCAATAGCGGCGAGCAGCGAGACATCTCAGCGTAACAGGAATTATGTAAGAGTATTGTATAAGGTAAACAAACAAAAAAAAAATAAATAAATAAATAAAAGGGAAAGTACGATATACTAGGATAAGTTAAACTGTAGGATTTAACAATAACTAGATTATTATTGTGGGGGTTTTCTACCACAAGTGTGGCACGCGCCTGTTGAGATGCTATTTTTCAGTCCACCAAACCACAGACCCGAGATGGAGGGACGACGGGTGAGCGAAAGTAGCATAGTTGCATGTTCCCTATAGCACAGTAAAACTTAGACCTGCATAACAACATAATTGAATTAAAAGACATAGAATGTAGATCGTTGGCAAATGGTAGTTAATTCTTGAGCATGTCTTCTGTCGATCTATATAATTAATAGTAATATTAGTGCGGGCCCGCACATTTAGTTCTTCATCCAATATAGCGTCACACACCATGTACAATAGTGAGATCGGTCTCTACACAAATATCAAGATAAATTATTTCCATGATTTTTGTTATGATAGCTACAGATAAATAACTATAAAATTAAAATTAGTGTGTCTGAAATGACAGACCATCAATGTATCGTGATGTAAATTTATTATAACATAGAAGGTCATGGGGAAAAGTTAGGCATAAGATTTTTGTAAGAATTGTGCAGATGACGGGGATCGTGGCAATGCAGAGGCCAGCCGGAGGTCATCGGCTACCTGCAAGAAGAAAGCGTCAGCGCGCTACCTGACATGAAGGGCGCGAGAACATCTGGTCCTACAAGCTGACAGTCACCGGGCCGTATACCTGAGGGATTACGCGGGATCCTCGCCGGGCCACAAGCGAAAGTGAGGCTGGCCGTTGACACTGACAAGCGACCCACACACGACAGCCTGCTAGCTCTCCGGACGCGGCAGCCATTTGGAGGGATTCCCTGCGGCAGACCACGTTGTCGTGAGTACACGAAGAAGATCACATATCGTGTCAGAACCTGCGCCCCATGTGCCTCAGGACAGAAAGGGACGCTATATACTCACCTGTTTGGGTTTTTACAACTCACTAGCATTGGCCGATCTGCATACACAAAGCAGTATCGTGCCACACTAACAAATGTATGGTCTCATTTCTAACTTCTCCTCTCTATTAGAGAGCAGTTTTAGCAATCGTCGCTCCTAGTTCGATCCTGTAAGGATGACCTCACACACTTGTGGAGTCACTCCACATGCCATCATCCCTCGTTGAACTGCAATATTGGGAAACATAAAGTACTGTCCAGCGAGAGAAGAGGCCTAGACTAGTGATGTATCCCAACAAGTAGATCTCAGAGACAATTAATCGACGTGAGGAGAGCCTATCACTGTGTCTTCCTACCATATTGCCGTCATCATATGCGTGGGTCTTGGTCCAATCTCAACAGAGTACTGCAGATGCTCCAGCATACCCTATTGCCGTTGCAACAACGTAGCAACAACACCCGACGTTTAGCGCTATGTGATGTCAGTAATGTGTAATTAGTGAAGTGCTTCGAATATTTCTAACAATGTGATTTAGTGCCTCATTCTCAGCACAGTCGTGAACATTGTGCAATGTGCACGCACAACTTGATGCCCCATGAACCTTGTTTTTTTTCTTTCTTTTCTTTCTTAAATTTCTTTCTCTAGTGTTGTTTTTGTAATGTATGTTATACCTGGTATGTGGTTGAGTTTTACACTGTAATTCTTATTACAAATTACTGTATTGTTCTCCACACCATGTTTTTTTGTATTTTGTATTTATTGTTGTGTGTATGCAAACAGTGTGCCTGAAGTCCCCATAAACTGAAGCAGATACCACCACTGTCAATGTGAATGGACCATCAGTTCAGGGAACATTTTGTAAAGGTTATTCTTGCTGCAGGGAGACAGAATGAATCGGAGGTTGTAATTAGATTCTGAAAGCTCACAAAGAGATTGTTAACTTAAATAGTATCATGTGTGAGTGAGTTCAGGCTAGTTTCAGGATTCAAATTGTTGTAAAATCTTCGGCATTTAATTGCGGAGCACTCCAACTCTGATTGTAAAGAATAAATTGCTCCATATTTGGCTCACATGCCCGGGCCATATTTAGAGAGTGAATATCTGTGTGAATCGGTGTTTGGAAGGGGCTCCCTGGGTATGGATGTGTGATGTGAGTGTTAGAGTTCCATATTAAGAAGGTGAAGTTGGCTACATCATAAATAATCCTCCTTCTATGAGCTGCATTTTTCAGTTGCAGTGATTTTCTTTATAGAGTGCGGCATGTGGAGTCAGTTTGCAAGAATGTTCTTGGGCGATTGACTCACTACCTTGCTCCTAAGTGAGCAAACCGCTCACCAATTATAATCTAAAATGGCGTAGGGGCAATGAGAGGTGGCATGAGCCCCCTCTCATATTTCTATCTTACGATTCTCCTCTCTAATTGCATGCGGTGAAAAGTTGCTATTCCTTCACACGCGGACTTCCCACGCAGCGTCTCTCGTCACCCGGGTGGTCCAGTGACAGGCGGGCTCTGCTAAGCCGACGGGTGTGAGGAAGTCGAGTGAATGCTTTGCAGACGCCGTCATTGTCAAAAGACACGCCCGGAGGGGTCTGAAGTAGCGGCTGGGCTAGAGGTTCCGTTACTTCGCAGAATCTTAGCGAAAACACTTTCTGGCGGGCTACCAGCGAGGCGTGGGAATGACTTGTGTACCCAGGCAGTTGTGGCGGGAAAATTCCCGCGCTTTCTGCAAAATAGTAACTGTGATTGGCTTGCTCAGGGCATAGCTCCGTGACGTAGCAAAATCAGCGCAGAAATTGGCGCCAAGAATCTCCACTGGTGGAATGGTAGTGCTCCGGCAATGGGGTGGAATTTTCCGCCGGTTTTCGAGTTGCTGATTGGAACGTTTAACCACGGCCACTGTCGTGGGGGCGGGAATGTTCTGTGTTCGGCCTGTACGGGTGATCTTGTGAGAGTCGACTCTCGCCTTTCGGTCGAGGACGTCGAAGCAACCAGCCATAGCCTGCGGTACGCCAGATTGTGTTCTTGCAGTTAAGAAGACAGTTTGGTAATGTATGTCCGCAGCACCGGCAGATAGGGATTTTCCTAGGTGATAATCAGAGCTCAGCAGAGCGCGCCTGTTCGTCTTTTTCTAACTTTGTTCTGTCTTGAGTAGCAGCAATTGATGTTGGGTTGGCTGTGTGTTTTCTCTTAAGAAATGAGTTGCAAGGAATTGGCTCCACATACCACTTCGTCATAATCCTCACAATCTAGTTTAGGGACAACTTCACATTCACAGCGTTTGTTTGAGTATCCAATTTGAGTCAATTTGATGTATTGTACAGGTTTCAAGTGTTTTTGTTTATTATTTTGTGTTTAGTCTTAATAAATCATATTGTTATTTTGGACAAAACTTTCATTCTGTTAATCGGTAGAGCAACCCTATCATTCCTCACTATGTTAATGAAACCTTCGTTAATTTAACTTATTTATCAAATTAAATTATTGCAGGTGCCAAACTCTCTTCTACTCCACTGGCAGGGTTGATTAGAGTCAGTTCGCGTATTTTTTTTTATCCTTGTGCAACAGCAAAAGTCGGAGTTAGAATAGGGGGGCTTAGAGCATCATTTACATATGTGGATTCTAGAAGAATTTAGTGTTAAATACACTTCTAGCCCCGGCACCTCGCATAAAATGGCGACCCTTAGCCTCGGATCTTTCCTGTGAATCACTGATTAACAAACAGTATTCTTAGTAGGAACATTCTAATTCTTTTTCTCTATTTTTTTAAATAATTAATACCCTAGTTCTTTTTCTTGTAGTTCTGCGATTAGTTTTTAAGTAGCGGCGCATGATTACAGTTTTTGTTTTCAGTGTATATATTTTTTTTGTTCATTGTTTTTGTGTTTCGTTGATGTGGTGTCCGTACTACATCGCACTTTGTCGGATTTGTGTGCGGTTTCTGTATCACATCAAATTGTGTTTGTGATTACAGCGTTGGAACAGCGTTGTTGAAATTTTATGTCTATGTGTTAAAATACAGGGAGTAGATTATTTTTACTGTGTATTTTAGATAAATTTTGTTTCTCATGAATGATCATGAGAAGTAAGGCACGACTGTAAGTGAGCGAAGCTAAAACAAAAGTGGATACTATAATGGATAAGGGGCACGTTACTGAAGGGGATAGGTTCGGAGGTGAGATGGGCACATTTTTAGCAGGACAGGACGACAGGGTCATTGTTGAGGACGGTGATTTGGACGCGATCTTAGAGCAACGTCGCGACCGTGATTATGATAGTGAGGTAGAGGATGAAACAGAGACAGGCACACAGGTCGAGACGGCAGCAGAAGTTTATAATCAAACGAACGAGAGCAGACAGGGGCCAGCTCGGTCACGTCAGAGTTCTAGTGCCCAGGTGTCCAGAGTTACATCGCCCATATGTGACGAGGATCAAAAAGATGACATTAACCCAATACTGAGCTTCCTACGATCAATGAAAGAAGAAGATGAGAAACAGCGTAAGAAGGACACTCAGACTATAATTTCGCATATAGGAGAAATTCGTGGGGAGTTACTAACAATAAAGAAAGAATGTGGAGAAGCAAAACAATTGTCAATGGTAGCACAAAAAGTAGCAGGCCTAGCCAAAACGGCAGCAACAGGGGCAATGAGAATCGCAAAAGTAACTTCTCAACTTGCAGGTCGCTTGCGACGTGCGACACAAGCCCACTCAAAATCCCTAGCGTTCTTAAAAACCCAAGGTAATATTGCGGTTACGAACATCACGAAACGAATAAAAGAAGTAGAGAGTCGGATAGCAAAACTAGAGCGAAACAGGCACACGAGCACTGCGCGATCGGATACCAATGATGGAGTACACAGAATTGTGTCTCCGAGGAAAAGCCCGCCGTGCTCTAGCCCAGTGTCAAGAGTGCGGAACTAACAGTGCACACGCAAAAACACCTAGTAACAGCTCCAATAATTGTAGCCCACTTAGGAGAGTGAATTCTGAGTGCCACTGCCACTGTGATACAGAGGTAGCACATCACAGTTATCAGCAAGATAGATCAAGACACTCAGCAGACATGCAAGTATCGGAAACGAGTGACAACACCAGTGCGAGGATCGGACAGGATTTTGATCACAATCACTTCCTGTCGATACTAAAATTCCAAAAGTTCAGAGATAATGGAGGGTCGATGCATCCCAAGAGCTGGGTGATGCAGTTTACAAATTCATTACCGTCATCATGGCCAACCCTGGCAAAATTAGAATTCATGTGTGGACACATCGAAGGCCAAGCCGCGGAAAAGATGCGGGGTGTGGCAGCGACGTGTCAGACTTATCAGGAATTTTTTGATGCGTTCCTGGGGATCTACTGGTCTAAGGAAACGCAAGACAGGATTAAAGAGGAAATAATATTTTGTCCTGAACTGGAACTGTCCGGGCAAAGGAGCGTAACCAAATTTTTTGATGATTTACTCAAGAAGAATCAATTTTTAGATAGTCCATATAGCAAGGGAGAAATCATCAAATTTTGTTTTTCCAAATTGCCTGTTAGGTATCAACAGACACTTGTCGGCAAGTGTGGATCTGACATAGAATCATTCAAGAGTCTATTGCGCGAACTCGAAGTAGTCTTCGATAAACAAGACGCAAAGGACAGGAAGAAGGCGCTAAATAACAAATACCACGGGCCAGCAAGGGCAGACGTCAACAGATCGCATAATCGCGCTCGTCAGTCAGGAAACCAGGGTTACGGAAATCAAGGTTACGCAATTCAAGATTATGGAAACCAGAGACACGGAAACCAGAACGTCAGGGAACAGGGTCAATCTAGACAAGGAATCTGGGACAGGAGGAATAATGAACGGCAAAGCGACCGTAACTGGAGAGAGCGAAATCAAGGACTACAGGAGAACCAGGAGATTGAAATTAGACCTGCAAATCCTAATGCACGTCAGAGGAGGGGGAGTCTGACAAGGGATTGGCGCTAGTCCATAGGACTCCACCACATCTCTCACACAAAGAAGTTCGTAGAATAATAGTAGTTTAAGTGGTGTACATAGTAGAATAGGCAAATATATGAAACTTTCTTCGGGGAACAATAATCGTTGCATTAATAGATTAAGATTGTTAAAGTATTAATACGCTGCGTTTTCTCGCATAAGAATTTACTGCTGTTAATTTTTTTGTCTATGTTCGCGATCTCCTCTGTCGTTGCGATAAGAGGCACTACCTTTCCATGAGCAATGTTTTTGTCCTTTCCTGTCTGGTTTCCATGTTAAGGGATAAAGATGAGTGGCGAGATGTCGCACAAACGGACGCACACAAGAACGTGCTCTTAGAAGCGTTCTGAGAAGTCGTGATACGCTCCATAGCGGCCACAACCAGCTCGTGAGACGTTTATACCAATGCTTGCAGGCACGCGTCAGTGCACTGCAAGATTGTGGTATATTGCGTGATTTCGAGGATGAATATGGGCAGTATAGTTTTTGCAGAGCTGCGCCAGCATCGTTGTCTTGCAAGTCGGGGTGAACCCGTGAGCGTTTGACTCCAATGGTGCCCTAGACGAGAGAAATGCGGGCATAAAGCCTACCATGCCAATGTGCTGGTTGGGGATTTAGCGTGCTGCTCGTGACTGTCACACATGAATAACCAGGGACTTATACTTGGATATTTGTGACATACTGTGTAGCTGGCGTGTGTTGGTCGACTGAATCCTCAACAGGAACCAGTCCTGGCTTGGTCATATTACATTGCCTCTGGAAAGGTGTGCTTTGATCGCGAATACTGCATAACATAGAAAAAAGAAGTTGCAACTATAAATTTATTGTCTTGTATAGCCATGGCTAACCCAGTCTCTGGAGTTTCAGTGAGGCGTAGTAAGAACTCGGAGGCCATGTCGTACGGCGCGCACATCACTGTCGTCAATAGCGGCGAGCAGCGAGACATCTCAGCGTAACAGGAATTATGTTAAAGTATTGTATAAGGTAAACAAACAAACAAAAAAATAAATAAATAAATAAATAAAAGGGAAAGTACGATATACTAGGATAAGTTAAACTGTAGGATTTAACAATAACTAGATTATTATTGTGGGGATTTTCTACCACAAGTGTGGCACGCGCCTGTTGAGATGCTATTTTTCAGTCCACCAAACCACAGACCCGAGATGGAGGGACGACGGGTGAGCGAAAGTAGCATAGTTGCATGTTCCCTATAGCACAGTAAAACTTAGACCTGCATAACAACATAATTGAATTAAAAGACATAGAATGTAGATCGTTGGCAAATGGTAGTTAATTCTTGAGCATGTCTTCTGTCGATCTATATAATTAATAGTAATATTAGTGCGGGCCCGCACATTTAGTTCTTCATCCAATATAGCGTCACACACCATGTACAATAGTGAGATCGGTCTCTACACAAATATCAAGATAAATTATTTCCATGATTTTTGTTATGATAGCTACAGATAAATAACTATAAAATTAAAATTAGAGTGTCTGAAATGACAGACCATCAATGTATCGTGATGTAAATTTATTATAACATAGAAGGTCATGGGGAAAAGTTAGGCATAAGATTTTTGTAAGAATTGTGCAGATGACGGGGATCGTGGCAATGCAGAGGCCAGCCGGAGGTCATCGGCTACCTGCAAGAAGAAAGCGTCAGCGCGCTACCTGACGTGAAGGGCGCGAGAACATCTGGTCCTACAAGCTGACAGTCACCGGGCCGTATACCTGAGGGATTACGCGGGATCCTCGCCGGGCCACAAGCGAAAGTGAGGCTGGCCGTTGACACTGACAAGCGACCCACACACGACAGCCTGCTAGCTCTCCGGACGCGGCAGCCATTTGGAGGGATTCCCTGCGGCAGACCACGTTGTCGTGAGTACACGAAGAAGATCACATATCGTGTCAGAACCTGCGCCCCATGTGCCTCAGAACAGAAAGGGACGCTATATACTCACCTGTTTGGGTTTTTACAACTCACTAGCATTGGCCGATCTGCATACACAAAGCAGTATCGTGCCACACTAACAAATGTATGGTCTCATTTCTAACTTCTCCTCTCTATTAGAGAGCAGTTTTAGCAATCGTCGCTCCTAGTTCGATCCTGTAAGGATGACCTCACACACTTGTGGAGTCACTCCACGTGCCATCATCCCTCGTCGAACTGCAATATTCGGAAACGTAAAGTACTGTCCAGCGAGAGAAGAGGCCTAGACTAGTGATGTATCCCAACAAGTAGACCTCAGAGACAATTAATCGACGTGAGGAGAGCCTATCACTGTGTCTTCCTACCATATTGCCGTCATCATATGCGTGGGTCTTGGTCCAATCTCAACAGAGTACTGCAGATGCTCCAGCATACCCTATTGCCGTTGCAACAACGTAGCAACAACACCCGACGTTTAGCGCTATGTGATGTCAGTAATGTGTAATTAGTGAAGTGCTTCGAATATTTCTAACAATGTGATTTAGTGCCTCATTCTCAGCACAGTAGTGAACATTGTGCAATGTGCACGCACAACTTGATGCCCCATGAACCTTGTTTTTTTTCTTTCTTTTCTTTCTTAAATTTCTTTCTCTAGTGTTGTTTTTGTAATGTATGTTATACCTGGTATGTGGTTGAGTTTTACACTGTAATTCTTATTACAAATTACTGTATTGTTCTCCACACCAAGTTTTTTTGTATTTTGTATTTATTGTTGTGTGTATGCAAACAGTGTGCCTGAAGTCCCCATAAACTGAAGCAGATACCACCACTGTCAATGTGAATGGACCATCAGTTCAGGGAACATTTTGTAAAGGTTATTCTTGCTGCAGGGAGACAGAATGAATCGGAGGTTGTAATTAGATTCTGAAAGCTCACAAAGAGATTGTTAACTTAAATAGTATCATGTGTGAGTGAGTTCAGGCTAGTTTCAGGATTCAAATTGTTGTAAAATCTTCGGCATTTAATTGCGGAGCACTCCAACTCTGATTGTAAAGAATAAATTGCTCCATATTTGGCTCACATGCCCGGGCCATATTTAGAGAGTGAATATCTGTGTGAATCGGTGTTTGGAAGGGGCTCCCTGGGTATGGATGTGTGATGTGAGTGTTAGAGTTCCATATTAAGAAGGTGAAGTTGGCTACATCATAAATAATCCTCCTTCTATGAGCTGCATTTTTCAGTTGCAGTGATTTTCTTTATAGAGTGCGGCATGTGGAGTCAGTTTGCAAGAATGTTCTTGGGCGATTGACTCACTACCTTGCTCCTAAGTGAGCCAACCGCTCACCAATTACAATATAAAATGGCGTAGGGGCAATGAGAGGTGGCATGAGCCCCCTCTCATATTTCTATCTTACGATTCTCCTCTCTAATTGCATGCGGTGAAAAGTTGCTACTCCTTCACACGCGGACTTCCCACGCAGCGTCTCTCGTCACCCGGGTGGTCCGGTGACAGGCGGGCTCTGCTAAGCCGACGGGTGTGAGGAAGTCGAGTGAATGCTTTGCAGACGCCGTCATTGTCAAAAGACATGCCCGGAGGGGTCTGAAGTAGCGGCTGGGCTAGAGGTTCCGTTACTTCGCAGAATCTTAGCGAAAACACTTTCTGGCGGGCTACCAGCGAGGCGTGGGAATGACTTGTGTACCCAGGCAGTTGTGGCGGGAAAATTCCCGCGCTTTCTGCAAAATAGTAACTGTGATTGGCTTGCTCAGGGCATAGCTCCGTGACGTAGCAAAATCAGCGCAGAAATTGGCGCCAAGAATCTCCACTGATGGAATGGTAGTGCTCCAGCAATGGGGTGGAATTTTCCGCCGGTTTTCGAGTTGCTGATTGGAACGTTTAACCACGGCCACTGTCGTGGGGGCGGGAATGTTCTGTGTTCGGCCTGTACGGGTGCTCTTGTGAGAGTCGACTCTCGCCTTTCGGTCGAGGACGTCGAAGCAACCAGCCATCGCCTGCGGTACGCCAGATTGTGTTCTTGCAGTTAAGAAGACAGTTTGGTAATGTATGTCCGCAGCACCGGCAGATAGGGATTTTCCTAGGTGATAATCAGAGCTCAGCAGAGCGCGCCTGTTCGTCTTTTTCTAACTTTGTTCTGTCTTGAGTAGCAGCAATTGATGTTGGGTTGGCTGTGTGTTTTCTCTTAAGAAATGAGTTGCAAGGAATTGGCTCCACATACCACTTCGTCATAATCCTCACAATCTAGTTTAGGGACAACTTCACATTCACAGCGTTTGTTTGAGTATCCAATTTGAGTCAATTTGATGTATTGTACAGGTTTCAAGTGTTTTTGTTTATTATTTTGTGTTTAGTCTTAATAAATCATATTGTTATTTTGGACAAAACTTTCATTCTGTTAATCGGTAGAGCAACCCTATCATTCCTCACTATGTTAATGAAACCTTCGTTTATTTAACTTATTTATCAAATTAAATTATTGCAGGTGCCAAACTCTCTTCTACTCCACTGGCAGGGTTGATTAGAGTCAGTTTTTTTTCATCCTTGTGCAACAGCAAAAGTCGGAGTTAGAATAGGGGGGCTTAGAGCATCATTTACATATGTGGATTCTAGAAGAATTTAGTGTTAAATACACTTCTAGCCCCGGCACCTCGCAAGCTGACAGCTTGCATAACGCTGACTGTTCGTGGCAAAACTCAACTGCGAGAATTCATAGGGAAACCTAGCTGGGAGAATTCTAAGAAAATCATGCCCTGTCTGAAACTTATTGCTATCAGAAAATCTGATTATGAACTTCTAAGCTGAAGTTGGCCCTTATGAAATTCAGTTAAAGAGAGAATCCGTTTTCTCCACTATTTGGCTTACCTGAGTTGCACGGATAACGCCATGCAAACTGCTCTCGTAGCTATAGCGCGTCTCGATGATAGAACTGCAAAATCTGATTGCTGAGATACGCAAATGTGCAATGCGTTCTCTAAAAACGTTGGGACGTGGACAATGACTCTGGGGTAAATGAACTCAATAGCAGTCTCATCTCATTTGACTTAGTAACATTTAATGAAACTTCAACAACAGTTAAGCATTCTCTGAAATCCAAAAATTACAAAAAAATAAATTTCACATACATAATCTTTCCTTAAACAAAATTCCAAAATCAAATTTTCAAATCCATTTCTCCCGCAATCATCGATAAATCCTAAGAGAAAAATGGAAAGCAAAAAGATTCCTAGTGTGGATGTCTGACGAATCAAGAATGCTTCATTATCAAATTGCTGCCGCAAATGAAACAGAATTAATCATTACCTGTAATCCATTCTTCACAAAGAATGTAATCGTACCAATGTAAAAATCAATTCGTTTTCTCTCCACGATAAATCTTCCATTATTCCACAATATAATTCCCAAAAATCTCCATTATTTGCTGCTTACTGCTATTAAGCCAAAACTCGACTGTTCACATTTAACACCAAAGCTCAACTGCCTGTCTGCATCTCATCTCTGCACAGCGCAGCTTCTTCGCTGAGGTTGCGCGCACATCGCTAAGCAATTCAAACCTTATGAGCGCGACTCAAGACATCCAAAACAAGAAAAAATCCTACGAAAATTTGCACACACACCTTAATACTAGCAAAAATTTCAGCCATTTGCTGGACCCAACCCTGCTGGAATCCTTGGCTGCGTTCTGACCACTGTGACGGCGAAAATATAGTAAAAAACCCTTTTTTGAGATTTTCCGAGGAACCGCTCATGGACTAATGGTGTCTCCATAAGTCCCATCAAGCCTGCTGTATACTACATTAAATGGAAAAAGGACCAATTTGCTCCATTTATCTATGCAGTGGGAAGTGTGTAATACTCATACTTTGACACTGTACTGTAGGATATAACACTTAGACGATCCTTCTGTTGGGTATACAAATGGTCCCTACCCCAAGGATTATCCAAAACACTTGACCCTACCTTTTTATCACCAATAGAGCTCGGGATAATATCGATTTTATACGCGACGTTTTGGAACATATTAGGTACGGCACGCACGCTGTCGCATGCATACCGACGTCCCCCCGTGCATCCTCTAAAGCCGCAGTGCCTGTGCTACTTATCCCTATGACCCCCTGAAGTATTTTTGTTTGTTACTGCGCAGGAAAACTACACTCTTAAGAAGCTCTTAACGTTACCTGACACTTTTGGGTCCGGTTATTGGTTGCTGGATGCATATTGTCAAAAATTATGACGGAGAACTGCGGGTAGCACGAAGAGCTATTTCGGGCCGCATGCGGCCGGCGGGCCACAGTTTGACGACCACGGAGCTGAAGACTTGAAAATTTCAACATAGCTGAATGTCTATCCAATATTAACTCGCTTTCTTGTCTGGTGTGTGGCGGAGGGTAATTTTTTATCACTATCATTTCCCGATCAGCTACATACTTTAAACTTTCAACATAGCTCGGAACTGGATGATGATACAACATTATTTCGCATTGGTGTCTGGTGTGTGGTGGAGGGTACTTTGTTTACCATTATCATTTCACGATAGGTTAGAGACATGAAAGCTTCAACATGGCTCAAAAGTGGATGACAAAGAAAAATTAATGCCCTTTCGTGTCTGGTGTGTGGCGGAGGATACTTCGTGTATTACTGAAATTTACCCCTTTTCCTGTGCCACTTGCGAACGCTTCCGGGTACAATGACTGCTGATAGTCCCTGTGTGAGCTCGATTCTCTCTAATTTTTACCTTCGAGGTCTTTTCGTGAGATAATGGTAAGGAAAAGCGATGTATTGGTTGACTCAGTAAAAGAAAAAACTGAAACAATCCTGAAATTTACAACGTATCTCTGTTGTAAACTCATCAAAATGTTTTAAATCGATTGAAAAATTTGACACGCACAAGACTGAAAAGCAGAACATAATTGTTTACATACAAAACTTTTTAATATAACGTGTTTTCATAACAGATTAAAACGTATAAAATAATTCCTCTTAGACACATACGGATTTCCAACCCAAAACAGATAGTCCTGAAAAATTGTGCTTGTGAATTTTTAATAACTATGAAAATACTTACAAAAAAATGGCTCTGAGCACTACGGGACTTAACATTTATGGTCATCAGTCCCCTACAACTTAGAACTACTTAAACCTAACTAACCTAAGGACATCACACAACACCCAGTCATCACGAGGCAGAGAAAATCCCTGACCCCGCCGGGAACGAACCCGGGAACCCGTGCGCGGGAAGCGAGAACGCTACCGCACGACCACGAGCTGCGGACTAAAAATACTTACAGAATTTAAAACGAAGAACATGGGGCACATGATGCAGTAAATAATTGATGCATGAATAGTTTACCTTCTTACTGTTGTTTATTGCATGTGCTCACATTTTCATTTTAAATTGTATTAATATTTTTATAGCTATTAAAAATTCACAAGCACAGATTTTCCGGACTATCTGTATGCGGTTAGGAATCTGTATGGGGCTAGTCGAAGAAATCATAGTTTTTAGTCCGTTTTAAGAACGTGAAATGTTAAAAAGTTTATTACTTAACTTATTTTCTCTATCAGTACTATCTGGTACGGAACCCAGACTGATAGGCAATACTGAAGTATAGGTCGAAAGAGGGTTTTGTAAGCTACCTCCTTCGTGGCTGTACTACACTACTACTGAGGATACTTCCAGTGAATTTCAAGCTGGCATCTGCCTTGCCTACAATTTCTTTTATGTTGTCCTTTCTCTTTTAAACCGTTCCGTATGCATATGCCCAAATCTGTCATGGACGTGACCCCCCGGGAGATGTCACTAGGTGCTTTCCACTCCTGAATCGGCACTCACGTCAGTTCTGAGCACAACCGAAGCACCTGACAAAGTCGCTGCGTCCTTATACAGGATGATTCCGTTATTATGTTACAAATTTTCACGGAGAAGGATAAATGTATCACTTTGAGGCCAGTGACTCCGATCAGGAAACGACCGAGTCGAAAGTTATAAGAGGAAATTGTTCTAATAGGTCTGATGGTGTTCTTCTACTACAAGTCATGTTCTTTCCATATTTTTGGAGGAGGTAGTATTTAACTAAATAAGAAAAAAATATCCTGTAAAATTGGGCTCTAAAGTGCATACGTTAACAGCTACGAACACTTATTCATCTTCGCTACTGTGTAACACCTTTCTTCTTCTGAACCTTCTGATAAAGGTAATGAGTACAATACTCATCAAAGGGTCACAGTATCTCAACAATGTAACCAGGCTGGAAACTCGTGACCTTTTCACTTGTGTATTCATGTACTGTGTTCTTATAATTAAGCTTTCGCTTCTTGAGCCAGTGAAGATGGAAAACTATTTACTATATGGGTATGCAACTGTACAGGAATGACGCTCAAACCGTGCGCCGTAGGATTTGCGCTATTAGCTATGTTAGTGTCATGACTTGCAGTTAGGCGTCAGTACTGGTACGGCGACATAGGGTTGGAACACAAGCATCAGTCTGCAATACAGTTGCAGACAGTCAACATGCATCTGGGTAAGGTGAGCAGGACTGTGTCGTAAAGCTGTTTTATCAAAACAACATCAATAGCGCTGCTGCTCTTTGTTAGTATTGACAAGTAGTGGGACATCCTGCCTGTCACCCCACTTAGCATTGTTTCAAAATTTATTCAAGATGACGGATACAAGATGGCGGCGATAGATGTGGCAACATCGCAATGACGTCATGGCAGGAAGTTCAAATTTTGGCGGGAAAATAGGTCAATTGGGCTACCTCTACTAACCTATTGCATGCAAATTACTTCCCACCAATTGATTTGAGCATTGGTGAATGGAGTATTGCATTGATTGGACTGCAGACGTACATCAGCATCCCAAATATCACCGAGACTAACAACCAACTGCATCTGGATATTAATGGTGGAAAAGACATTGTGGAAATAGAACTGGGCACATACGATATCGATGATTTAAAAGAAGTCCTAAAACAGTCTAGAAAAGTTATAGAGCTACATGCAAACATCAATACACTTAAATCTGAAATAAGGATTGTAGACGCAACGACTGACTTTAACCAGAAAGGTTCAATAGGGCGCCTACTGCGTTTCACAAAAGGGTAGGTTTTGAAGAAGGATCCTAGTAAATTTTACAAGTCACATCAGATTGTGAACATACTGCCCGTCAGCACAATCCGAGTCGAGTGTAACATTGCAACGAACTCCTATCTCAACGACAGTCTGATTCATAATATTTACGGATTCTTCCCCTCAGTTGCAACGGAGTACGACATTGTTGAGACTCCTGGCAATGCAATATACCTTCCAGTAACAGCTCAGACACTGGACTATTTGGAGCTGCGTATTGTGGAACAGAATAATCATCTTGTTGATTTTCGTGGTGAGGGAATCATTGTACGATTACATCTAAGGCGGGGTGGGCGTACGGTGTAAAACCAGTGTACGCAATCCACAGCATATCACTTCGCTGCCGAATCGCAAAGTGATAATATGTGCGAACTAAGAGTTTCTTAAATCAGTTGACTTGAAACCTCGCAATGATGTCCTCACTCAATATAACCAATATAGAGTATGATGAGAGAATTATACGTCAGGAATACTTCTTGCATAAACCTTACGCTTCAACCGCATTTAACAAGAATGGTGAAATTAGGATTGTCACCCAGCACCAAGACGCACTGACGCTTCCAGGCAAGAGTTTCATGTATCTAGAGCGGTCATTCAAGTAAACTGACAGCAGTGATACAGTGGGATCCAAGCTTACACATAACGCTTTAGCGTTCCTGTTCCAAGAGATACACCATGAAATCAAAGGGCCTGGGATCGACCGAACACGCATGTTGGCATAACATCAATTCTTAAAACATACGTCTCTGCATCACCTGCGGATTTGCATAGTTTAGAAAATGCGGAATGTTTCATAGACGATCTGGAGGATAAAACATTTGCAGAGTAAAAGCGATTTAGTGCAATCATACCTTTAAAAATGCTTATGGGCTACTTTGAGGACATGAGGCAGATTATTATGAACGCTAAACAGGAACTCATTCTGGTACAGAGTGCGACGGATAATAACTCATACATTCAAGGAACGCAAGAGGAGAATATGATCACAATCATCAAGATAATATGGAAAATGCCTCACCTCATTGTATCAGACAAGGAGCATTTGAAGCTTTTAAAAGTCCTGAAATCCGTTACATCTCTATCACTGAGATTTGGCTTGTGGGAGATTTACGAGTACCCAGTATTAACGACTGTGAGCTATTAAAACCTCTTTGCGGACACACAGATTCATCATACTTACGTTTCAGACTTTCAGAAGAGGGAATATAGCAAATGATTCCACTATGTTCGACAACTGCAAGTTAACTAGTGCCAAAGTCTACCTCAATTCAGAATTCCACCCATATGACAATTTACACCTGCAGTGAAGTGAAAATGTGTACAGCCTTGCATATGACGTGTAAGCAAGGTTTTGTGCTTCTCAGCAGTCCATGGAAGTTCAAGGAGCTATCATCAATCTTCGTAATGGACAGCTTGAAACAGAACGAGATAATTAAGTCTGGACTTATAGATGTGCGAAATGAATTCGAATCTTCGACAAATTTCCCATAACACACTGCCACGTACGCTCTGTTTCTACATGTCCGTGTGATTAACTAATGCCCAATCACCAGTCTTGTGCAACGAACTGTATATGAACAGGTCCTGCACCATACCGAGAGTGTTCTACAATGGCATCTCAAGGCGTGAACATCACTGCAGACGCTCAGGGTTTCTGTGACGGTGAGCTCAGACAGTTCATATTTAAAGATAGCATACGCAGAAGATGCAAGAATAACAGAGACATTCTCATCAGACATTGAATCACCGAGGTCTTTCAATTATGTGAAGTGTGCTAAGACATGGAAGAGTGCAAGGTGGCTAACACATTTCTACCATGGAATTCACTAGGATGATTGTGGCATAACCCATAAAGATATGGTGATGTCATCTAAGTGAAGGGGAAGGAGAAGATCTCATGATTGCGTCAAATCTTTAAGTTTGCTGTTATTCAAGACCTGGAATTCTATGTTTGTTCTATCCATCGAGTCTACAAGAAGGAGAAGAAGAAGAAAATGTGTCAAAATGGAGTTGCTGTGTCTGCTTATGAAAATGTAAATTTACTTTTAGTTGGATGAGTAATAAATGAATTTTTACCTCATAACCTCTGTATTCTTTTTTCAATCCTATTCCCACTTTGACAGTGCACAGTTTTAACCACGTGCTATGTCTGTGGTTTTCTTCAAGCACAGGAGATATAGTTTTAGACATGTCTGGTATATATCTTTGGAAGCGGACACGGTCACGTGCCTGCTGCTCCCATAAACCAATTAGTGTTGCACGATAGGTGTAATTCCATGCAACCATTCTATATATTTTATTATCTTCCATCTTAAACTTCACCTCCTTAATAGCTCTCATCTACAGCAAAACTAATGTCATCTGTGACGTGCACAGCCTTTATATACATATACATACCTAATGCAACAGGGGATTGGTATTTTGAAAATAACAATAACAAAGATGTATGGTGATGAACTTTTTGTCTTTGTTTATTCAGTTCACACAAATACAATATAGATCTTGAGGTACAATAGAATTCTTGAGGTACAATGTAGTTTTTGAGGTACAATATAGTATTCTTGAGGTATAAATTGACTATGCCATACCAATGCAGAAATACTTTTAACTTACTCGCCACAACAGTAACACTGGTCGGAAATTGTTTTTATAATTCTACGCTAAAAACTAATGTGGAGATACTTACTTTACTACAACTAAATTCCACAGTCCCGGTAGCATAGCTTTTACAGTAATTCTAATCGACTGTGCACACCTAGAATCTAATTTCGGCGGCCCCAATAGCAAAGGTTTTTTACAATAACAATTAAACTATTCTGACTTGGATCACTAGCAGCAGGTGAAAAACTTACAAGACACGCATGGTGTATAGATATATACATTTTCAGGCTACACACACATTGCATATAAACAAATAAATAAATGTAAAAACATTTTTTCTCTTTAAGCTTTTATTATTTTTTTCTTTATGCTTTTGTAATTTTTTTCCTTTCACACACATGATGTGCATATTGCACTTTTTCTCATTTTTCTTTTTTTATCCTTTTTTTCACACCTGGTTGGTTGGTTGGTTTGGAATACAAAGGGACCAAACTACAGGGTACAATCAGGCCCTTTCTCCTGACACAAGCAATGTTCAGGGTACAGAAACACCCAAAGTATGTTCAAGAAAGTAAAAGGGGGAAAAGGAATGAGGAACCACACCTAAAGAGAAACCGAATGGAAGGGACAAAAAACGGGGAAAAAGTACACCACAAGGAAAGTAGAGAAGGTATTAAAGCCATAGAGCAGATGGTAAGGGCTGGCTTTTTGCAATCATAAAAAGATGATGAGTCAGCCACCCTGGAACATATTAAAATGTCCACCCCAAAAAGATAAGGCGAGATGAACACATGTTGGGAAAAAACGAGCAACAAGACAAACAAATGCAAAGAAAGTGCAACAGAGTTAAAATGGATGGAGGGTGGCTGCCTCAGAGAGAAGGCTAAATGCCCTCCCGTAGTTGGTACAATAAAAACCTCCCTCACAAATAAAATGTAAAACTAAATCTGCTGTTGAGGAAAATTTGGAAATTTGTGTTAAGATCTTATGGGACCAAACTACTTAAGTCATCAGTCCATAAGCCTACGCACTACTTCAGCCAACTTAAACTAACTTACACTACGGACAACACACACAAACATGCCCGAGGGAGGACTCAAACCTGGGATGGGGGGAGCCGCATAGACCGTGGCCGCCTCAGACTGTGCAAGTACCCTGCACAGCTGCTGTTGAGACATTGTCGACCAACACTGAAGGTAGGGTGCTGGGAAGGTTAAAAGTCTGCTGCAGAGGGGCTAAAAGCGGGCAGTCCAGCAAGAATAAACACTCCTTCCTCTCTCCAGCAGCTGGACAAAGGCTGAGTCCTTTTCCCACCAATGCAAAGGGAGCGGTGGTGGTCGGATGACTTCGGTTAGTTGAGGTAGCCCAAGTGACCCGCCAGTTTCTTAGGTTAGTGGAGGTGGCACAATTGACCTGTTTTCCAGCCAAAATTTGAACTGCCTGACATTTACTGTGTTGAGGGGGAGGAGGGGAGGGAGGAGGGAGTTAGGTTAGTCGAGGTAGTCCAATTGACCTATTTTCCCACCAAAATTTGAACTTCCCTCAATGATGTCATTGCAATGTTGCCACATCTATCGCCGCCATCTTGGATCGGCCATCTTAAATAAATTTGGCAACAATGCAATGTGGGGTGACATGCAGGTTGTCCCACTACTTCGACACATTAAAGGAATATGGAGAATTTCTGTTTCCACATTGGGGTTGAAGAACATGTCCTGGAAGTTCGAATTAACTGATGATTTGGGAATTGCTGCTGGGAGACGCCGATAGCCAATTGCGCCACAAATTGTTGATGAAATTACTGCTTCCAAGGCTGAGAACGCTAGACACAACTTGTGATCTTCAGGCAATGCACGAACTGTGTCACGACAGCTGAACATTCCACAGTCCACTGTCATTTCGTGCAGCAGTACAGCAACTTCTAGTGCGGTTCAAGGCTTTCATGAATGCAGATGATCGTCACACTTAGAAACGTTTGTCACCTGGAACATATGGTACGTAATTAACAATGTCATTCTCTCATAGGGAAATAGAAATATGTTTTTTTTCAATGGTTTATTCGTTATTTCTCTTCCGTATATCTTTACAAATGTTACTTCAATGTTTTATTGTCCTACGATCACTCGTTTGTGATGGGGGCCCGCTCAAGTAACGGATGTTTAATAACAATCCCTTGTACATCGGACAGAAACAGATTTGAAGGCAGTTTGCTACAGAAATAAACCTTCCATTTGTTTCTTTGACATACATAATACCTTTCTCCACCTCGATAAGCGTTGGAAAGCCAACAAAGCTAAAAGAAGGAGGTATATATGGATGTAAGTATTCTGATGGTTATTAATACTGCAACCTCTTCTTAGCGTTAATCCTGTCAAGACTGGCAAATACTTAAGCTCTGGCAAGTACATTTTACTTATCTTTGCGGCCAGGTGCTCCTTCTGTCGCCTCAGTCGTCACTTCCGAAAAGTCCCCATACACTGGCAGACGAGTCAGCCAACCCATCCACCAAGTGGGTGTGTCCCAAGACACTCACCTTTGTGTTGAGAATGGGTTTGCTGTCGGATCCATGGTCCAAGTCGATTGGTTCAATTGGCAGACCTCTGCCTGCTTCCCCAACCACTACCAGCCGGCCCACAACCCTTCAGTGCAGGTATGTAGGGTCCATCATGTAGTCGCCTGTGTCCATACACAGTCGGAAAGGTTTGTAAGAGGGTCAGCAGACCAGTTGGAGTGTGAATCGGTGCTTTAAAGGCCCCACACAGGCGAACCAGTTGACCAACTCATCCACTAAGTGGGTCTCCCCTGACTCGTTCGCCTATATGTGGGTGATAGGTGCATGGCCATTATGGTGGCCCAGGTGTCTCGGTTCGACTGGTGAACCTCTATCTGCTAGCCCTGACTGCTACGAGCCAGCATTCAGTCTACCAGTACAGGCAGATAGGGTTTGCCAAGGCAGTCGTCGCTGGTCACACATGTTGGACGAGTCTGCGAGTGAGTCAGTCCACCAGTTGGGTTGTGAATGTGTGCATTAAGGGAGGGAAGCCATGTAAGCCATCTGTTAACTGTGTAAATTTTGTTCTGTGTGTAGTCGTATTTTAACTGTTTGTTTATCATATTTTCTGAGACGGAAATCAGTGACCAGCCCAGCATTTTCCAAACGAGCGTGGGAAACATCTTAAACACCACACTCAGGCTGGTCAGTGTACCAATCTTGACCATTAATCTGGTGTGCAGATTTGATCTGGGTCCAGCTCACCTTCCTGTCTTGCAAGGTAGCATGCTGCATATTATGCTGTGGCCATTAACGTTGCAACACTAGGAAGAATACCAAAAACAGAAATTTTATTCATTGTGAATATAGAGTGTAGTGGTCAGAGTGTACGGTCAAATTTGTAAGTGTCTTGGAGTGTACATGGTGCAAAGTTTAGCATACAGGGCTGACACTTTCGGCAGCAACAATGGCTCTGACCGGGCCAGGCGTGGAGTTGAACTGTGCTTAGATGATAGATATGGCTGGTCTTTGCCAGACTTCATGAAACGTAGTGGCTGACAAGTGATGGCATGACAGTCTGTTGACAACTGATAACTAGATGGTTTCGATGAGTAAGAGATCTATCAAAAATGGTTCAAATGGCTCTGAGCACTATGGGACTTAACTGCTGAGGTCATCAGTCCCCTAGAACTTAGAACTACTTAAACCTAACTAACCTAAAGACATCACACACATCCATGCCCGAGGCAGGATTCGAACCTGCGACCGTAGCGGTCGCGCAGTTCCAGACTGTAGCGCCTAGAACCGCTCGGCCACTCCGGCCGGCTAAGAGATCTATCGAACGTGCTGGCCAGCACATCAGTCAAACACGCTTTGAACTAGGTAGGTCAGGGCAAAACAGTCAACATGCAATCTTGCATTATATTTTTGGAAGTTAATGTCACGGATCTTTCACAGATAGTGCACCGTCACTGACATTAACACGTCAGAAATGTAATGGATACTGACGAAATCAGAAAGTATAATAACTAGAGGCCATCATATTGTGCATTCAGTAACCCCGATACCATCATGCAGGTGCTGGGCTCCTATGACAATGGGAGATACCGATATATCTGGTTCCACAGAGATATCATTACAGAGACAGGTAGTCACAATATAGCAACTTTGTATCTCGAACACTACTTTAATAAGACTGCAATGTATTATGGAAGTAAGCTGCTTCAAGTCCGAAACTAAACAAAGTCCTTCCACAAGAAAGAATAAACAATAGTTCTCAAAGGGCAAACAAAATTAAAGTTCCCGAATCAAAACGTAATTCAGTTCTTCAACATTTTGAAACAATCAGGTGAAGGTGAGAAAAAAAAAATGAGGTGTAAATAAAGTTAAAGTTCAGTGTAAAACATGTTCCTTAATTCCTGGGTTTAAAAACAAACGAAGTCCGCACTCTACCTTAAGTCATACTTCACAGCAGAAGTTCTTACAAACAGCATAGAAAATTTCTAAGTCAGGCAAGAAGAAAAGCACAGTATGAAATTGTGTTCCTGGCACTGTCTTGTTGGTGAAGAGAACACACAGTAGACATTGTGTGAAGTACAAGCTAGCAGGTCGCTGATTACACTTAGGGTCCATACAGAGGAGGCGGCGTGCTGTCCCAGAATATGATGGTGGATTCCAGAGTGAGGCTTTGTGGAAAACTTGTGGTCAGCTGCTCGTTGCGATAGAACTGCTCTGCCAAGCTCGCTTGCCGGCCTAAGTATCTACCTCCTAGTAGAATACACAGGCCTATTTTCGGCTCAGCACCTGACAATGTAAATACAGGAAGAGGTGCAGTACGACAACTACCTCTACCGTCGCCTTGACTGCTGCCTTATGGCCTGGCTGGAACATTGCTGTCACCACCTGCTGGTCTGGCTGGAGAGTTCCGGAACTCAAATTCCCCGTGGCGTCTGTATCGTAGGCGTGAAACTCACGGCAACGCAAACTACACTGGCGCCCAAAATTAAAGTAACAACTGCTATTTCCCCGTCCTGTGTCTAACTCACGATATAATCATAGAAACTGTCTACAGATGTCATTACGATCGTGTTCTGCACGAAGATGGCATCCCGATCAACGGACAACCACGCCAGCGATGACGTCAGGGCACCTATCAAATGGGGTAGTGCTTGCAGGGTAGTCCCATATGCACAATCGCTGTGTACATAGTTACAGACGGTGGGGTATGGCACAGAGAAGACGCATATAAACTCTCTGTTGTGGAGGACCATAGGAAGAATGGAAGCAGGAGAGTCGCAAACTGATGTGACCGGATGGTTTAATGGGCCCGTTATGTTGTTTTTCGGATGAGGCGACAGTTTATAGAGACTGAAACTGTATTCCCGAGAGCAGGACAAGGCCGACATCATGTGACATCAGAAAGAGTGGATCGTTATTTGGCTGTAAGGACACGAAGGCACCGTCTTAATACTGCAGTGCAACTGGCATCTGATGTCTCAGCATCCTCTGGACATGTAGTATCGAGGCAAACGATGTATATAAAGCTTCAGCAGGGTGGCCTTTATTGTTGGAGACCTGCTGTCTGTTTACCTCTGGCGTATCTTCACAGAAGGGAACATCTAGAGCGGAGCCGTCAACATGCCACTTGGACAGTCGAATGGTGGCCCAATGTCCTTTTCACAGATGAGTTCCGATTTGGTCTGGAGAGGGATTCTCGACGGATTCGCATCTGGAGGGCACGAGGAACACGATTTCGGGATCCACACACTGTGACAAGAGACCGAAATAGAGATGGATCCCTAATGCTGTGGTCAGGGATTACGTTGACAACTCGGAAACACCTCTTAGTGAAACAGTACCGGTGAATCAGCAACATTTAATTGCTGTCAGGTACCAAGAGAGGATCTTGAGATCTCATGCACGGATCCGAGGTGCTGTGAGCTAGACTTCGTAATGATGGACCATTATGCTCGACTTCATAGAGCAGGGGTGGTTGATGTTTTCTTGGAAACGGAAGGTATTGCACACATGAAGTGGCCTGCTTGCTCTCACGATTTGAATCCCATAGAGTATATCTGGGATGCACTAGGGAGACAGGTTTGCATCACGTCAGCATTCACCAATCACTCTCCAAGACTTGTGAGCAGCTCTGCAGGAAGAACGGGCATTATTTCCTCAACATGAGAGTGATGACATTTTAATATTTTTCTTTTCTTTTTTGGGATCAAAAATTTGAAAAACCTCTCTCACACCGGCCTGATTTAGCTTCACTGATCAGGATAGTAAAAAGATGCGTATGTTAAGGGAATTTTCATTCACAAAGCAGGCTTATCACATTCACACAGTTCAATACTGTACTATCCTGATTAAATTGAGCTTAACTTAAATTCCATAAGGCAGTGAAGCCATTTCAAAGTCTCGGTGCGACGAAAATTGTCAGTCGATCTCCTGAAAACATTTGTAATAATTATTAACTTTCGGTGATCACATGGGGAAGACCGGAGATCTGCTGGTAAGACCGTGTTAGCCTATTTATTTGAAGTAACTGGATATCTTGAGCATACAAAACGGCAGGTTCGTCCAGTGTAAATCAGACGTTCCCCACTGATCCCGTGCAACACAGCGTAGTAAGCAGACACTGTCAATAATAATCAGTTAAATAATACGCGAACACACTTACTTTAGTTTAGTTCATGTATTAAATTCCTTCTCATACAGAATCTCATCAAGATGGCGACTAGCTCAACAATACATACATATACATCCTTCTTTCACGACTCATCGGCAAGAAGTCCCTCATTTTTTTCCATAAGAGAAAACATAGATAGCAGAGCAGCTATTCCATGGAGTAAATGCACGCTCCAAGGAATAATTGGGCTTGAAACTACTTTGCATTGATAATCGGTAAGATAAGAAGAGATATTTCGAGATATGTACTGAGTTAAATAATTTATAACATTTCTGAAAATATCGTGGAAAGACCGCTGCAAGAGACATTACAACATCATTCACAGCATGTCCCGTCCTTGTCAGCCCTGTGTTGGTATAAGAGGTGGTCAGACTACATACTGAGGACATTAACCGGTTGTCAGAACGTGTGTGCAAATCTGTTTCATTGGAAGAAAACGAAGAACGTTTTTGCCTGCCGTTATGAATGTTGCAGTTGATTGCGTCCTGTATTCTTTACATTGTTTCTATTTTACTATCACCTGTTTATACTGTTTTGTGGCAAAATAAACGCAACCTTGTAAAATTTGTTGCTTTAATTTTGGACACCATTGTACTCAGATGTCGTGCATGGTGCCGTCTGCGCACAATCCAGCAACATTCGTTCTACTCTGAGACGCCGTCTATCGTGATGTTCGATGCAGAGTCGGCACTGATTTGAAAGCACGATTTGGTGTCACTATTGTGTTCTGTTTTGTCATTGGGTACACCACTATTGATGCAACTCTCCAGCTTCTTGATCGAGGTAAGTCGCAGTATTGGTTGCTGTACTAATTATCCATGGTACTTGGTTCACATGGCTCTGAGTACTACGGGACTTAACTTCTGAGGTCATCAGTCCCCTAGAACTTAGAACTACTTAAACCTAACTAACCTAAGGACATCACACACATCTATGCCCTAGGCAGGATTCGAACCTGCGACCGTAGCAGTCGCGCGGAGCAACTTGGTGACCTGTATGGTAGACTCATGTCAGGTCACACAGAGCACAGCAGGTTGTCGCCCCATGAATATTCATTCCCAGAAGTCCATATCTGTCACCAAGACACTGACTGTCCATGACTTGGCATAATCACTGTACTCACGACCAAATGTGACCTGACTAATGTGATGCTATGACCACAGCTCCAAAGACCTTTATTCAACCACAGCTGGACATCGCCATAATACTATAGGCTCCTAAGACTGGCCTTTGGTCAAGACAGAGACTGAATTCTTTCCACAATTTGTTGCTTTAAAAGAAATGACTGCCATATTAATTCGGCTTCAAAACTGTCTTGCCGTAGAATAATATAAGTTATGTAATATAAGGGCCAGTGAAATGAAAACTGAAAACCCACCACAACAGGACCATGGAATGGTTCCATTCAAAAATAATCGCCACATGTGTTAAGACGTTTATCCTCCTGTAAGACGAGATGATCAAATCCTGTTTCGTAGAACGCAGTCAGCTACTAGTTACTGGATCTACAACTACACTCATTTTTGTACTTCCTTGTCCGACTGAAACCGAAGTCCATGCATATCTTTCTTGAGGTCGCCAAAGATGTGAAAGTCACGCCGTGAAAGATCTGGGCTGTATGGAAGATGTTGGAGTGTTTCCCAACTAAAGTGCTAAACTGTATCCTTCGTCCAGTTGGCAGTTTGAGGGCGGGAGTTATCGTGGAACAGGATGATTCAATCCGACAGCATTCTGATAGCCCAAGGGCAAATAACAAAGACAACAGTGGAAACATCCCAAAAAAGCCGTTCACACGAGGTCATGATGACCTCCTTCTTCGACTCTAGGGGCCCTCTGCTCGTCGAGTTCCTCGAGTGTGGAACAACAATTAATGTGCAGCGCTATGAAGACATTTTGCACGGACACTAAGTGCTATGAAGTCAAAATGACCAGGAATGCTTTCAGACGGAATCGTCCTGCCGCCCGATAATGCGCTCTCCCACACTGCCAGTCGGATGAGGGCTACCTTTCGACGATGTGATTGAGAAACACTGCAACATCCTCCGTACAGCCCCCTTTTTCACCGCGTGATTTTCACGTCTTTGGCGACCTGATGAAAGACATTCTTGGACATTGGTTTCAGTCGGACGCGTGAAGAGTGGGTGCGCTTGCGGATCCCTCAGCGGCTGACCGCATTCTATGAAAAAGAAATTGACCGTCTCGTTTCCCAACGCGGTTAACGTCTTAACACATCCTCCGTACAGCCCCCTTTTTCACCGCGTGATTTTCACGTCTTTGGCGACCTGATGAAAGACATTCTTGGACATTGGTTTCAGTCGGACGCGTGAAGAGTGGGTGCGCTTGCGGATCCCTCAGCGGCTGACCGCATTCTATGAAAAAGAAATTGACCGTCTCGTTTCCCAACGCGGTTAACGTCTTAACACATGTAGAGATTACTTTTGAGTGGAACCATTCTATGGTCCCGTTGTCGCGGGTGGACTGCCCCCCATATTATGAATTTTATGGTCCCACACCTTGCACACGCCACACTAAGGATAGTCATAAAATTTTAATTATCACCTAAAAAAATTAAATTACGTAATTAATTTTGTGTTTGTTTTTCGGGTACTTATCTGAAGTCGTGATACACACTGAAATCCCACCACCACAGTAGCGTAACACGTCATTAGAGAACAGTAGCAAAATGGCGCAGTCCCCCGCTAAAATGGAGGTAGACTAAGCCATTTTGTTTGGCTCGTCTAGTGACGTACTACGCTGCTGTTGTGGTGCGATTTTAATACCGGGTGATCAAAAAGTCAGTATAAATTTGAAAACTGAATAAACCACGGAATAATGTAGATAGAAAGGTACAAATAGAAACACATGCTTGGAATGACATGGGGTTTTATTAGAACCAAAAAAATACAAACGTTCAAAAAATGTCCACCAGATGGCGCTTCATCTGATCAGAATAGCAATAATTAGCATAACAAAGTAAGACAAAGCAAAGATGATGTTCTTTACAGAAATGCTCAATATGTCCACCATCATTCCTCAACAATAGCTGTAGTCGAGGAATAATGTTGTGAACAGCACTGGAAAGCATCTCCGGAGTTATGGTGACGCGTCGGATGTTGTCTTTCAGCATCCCTAGAGATGTCGGTCGATCACGATACACTTGGGACGTCAGGTAACCCCAAAGCGAATAATCGCACGGACTAAGGTCTGGGGGCCTGTGAAGCCAAGCATGACGAAAGTGGCGGCTGAGCACACGATCATCACCAAACGACGCGCGCAAGAGATCTTTCACGCGTCTAGCAATAAGGGGGTCTTTTTTTTTGGTTCTAATAAAACCCCATGTCATTCCAAGCCTGTGTGTCAATTTTTACCTCTCTATCTACATTATTCCGTGGTTTATTAAGTTTTCAAATTTATACTGACTTTTTGATCACCCAGTACAGTATGTACTAGAGTTCCGGACGTGTACCTACAAACTCGTAAAAAATTATTTATGTAACTTCTTTTTTCGAGGAGATAGTTAAGCCTTTATGACTATCCCTGGCATTTAGAGGGTTGTTATTCGCTGTTTTATTTATTTATTTTTCTGCTTATTACTGTCTCGCGTGCTCTACAGAGATAATTAAGCTTAATGAACAGGACTGCAGGTTACGTACCTCAGCCTTCCTTTTGTGCCCCGTCAGGTTACCTTGATGAAGAAGCTGAAAGAGGAAGTCTTCTGTGTGAAGCACTCACTGTTCGTCTCGTTGCGAGCCGCTGCTACTTTTAATCGTCTGTCTCAATAGGTGAGCATCTCCACCTCGAGCTAGACTTCCTAGTGTCTCATTACCCACATGAACTCACAAATAAATGAAAAGCAAATTAGCATACGCTATTGGGCGAGGTAATAGGAGGTTTCATAACTTCGGGTTCGTGATTTCTCTGCATGCTACTCCAGCTTCGCTTCGACATAGGGTTATTCGATGATTATTGATATTGACAAAAAATGTAAATATTTGGTGTTTAAACACCGATGTTTCAGTATCGATACTGAAGTCTTTAAAGCATCGTATTATCGACATCAACGACAAAATATCGATCTCTGATGTTTGGAAAAACAGTCTGCATCTCACCACTGTCGATAATTTTTCGGTCATTTAAACGAATTTTTTCCTGAACATATAATGATATCAGTGCAGTGGCTAAAGGAGTAGAAACAGTATGTGGGAGAAAAAGTCATACTTCGAGTTTTGTCCATGTGCTCAGTATGACAGAAAAAATATCAGTTGGAAAGACTGACAAACTGCTTCAGTTGGTTACTGTTTTGGGAATGATTGTAGCGTGGTTTAAACAAATAGTAGCAGCAAGTGATGGGATCAGATCTCAAACTAACTACTTCATCCTCCAGATGGAATTCAACGTTCTAGATGACAAAGATTTTTGCAGCTGTTCCCAATGATTAATAATGATATCATTAACTTCACTGCTAGTGTACCACTTGGATATGATGATGATTGGTTTGTGGGGCCTCAACTGCGTTGTCATCAGCGCCCGTACACAGTCCCAGTCTGTACACAGTCCAATCTAGCCACTTTCAGGAATGATGAGGATAACACAAACACTCAGTCCCCAGACAGAGAAAATCCCCAACCCAGCCGGGATGGGGAGCCGAAATCATGATCGTGTAAGTGTAAATGTAACACTGTAAATAAACAACAGTCTAATGGCGGTATTGACTATAAAAAAGCCTTTGTTTTAATGGTTCCCACCAGAGTCCGCGTATTGTTTCCGTGCCACTCTCTCCCCTACTTCACGATAAGACAAAACGAGCTGCCCTTCCTTGCACTTTTTCCTATGTCTTCCGTCAGTCGTATCTGATTCGGATTACAGACCGCGCAACAGTACCCCTGATGAGGATGGACAAGTATAGTGTAGGCAGTCTATTTAATAAACATTTGCAGCTTGTAAGTGTTTTGCCAATAAGTCACAGTGTTTAGTTCGTCATTTCCACAATATTTTCTATGTGTTTGTTCGAATTACAGTCATTCGTATTTATAATCCCTAAGTATTTTGTTGAATTCACAACTTTTAGATTTGTGTGATTCATCGTGTAACCAAAATTTTGCGGATTGATGTACTCATGTGGATGACCTCAGACTTTTCACTATTTAGAGTCAATTGCCAATTTTCGCACCATACAAATATCTTCTCTAAATCATTTTGCTATTGCTTGTGGTCATCTGACGACTTTATGAAATGGTAAATGACAGAATTATCTGCAAACAATGTAAGAGGATATTCTCTGTTTTTCCCTAAATGTTTATGTAGATCAGGAAGAACAGAGGGCCTTTAACAGTTCCTTGGGGAACACTAGATATCACTTCAGTTTTACTCGACGACTTTCCGTCAATCACTGTGAACTGGAACCTTTCTGACGGGAAATCACGAATCTAGTCATACAACCGAGACAATATTCCGTAGTCACGCAATTTAAGTAACAGCCGCTTGTATGGACAATGTCAAAAGCCTTCTGGAAATCTAAAAATATGCACTCAAATTGCGAACCTCTGTCGGTAGCACTCATTACTTTGTGTGAATAAATGCGTTTCACAAGAACGGTATTTTCTAAATTCGTTTGGGGTATTGCTCAATAAATCGTTTTTTTCGAGGTGATTCATAATGTACCGACACAGTATATGTTCCAAAATTCTACTGAAAATCGACATTAGAGATACGAGTCAGTAATTCATTGGATTACTCCTATTTCCTTTCTTAAGTATGGTTGTGAACGGTTAGGTATGAGTCTATCGTGGAGCGAGTGCTTGTATATAAGTGCTAAGTATTGTATCAGCATGTTCTGAAAGGAACCTGACTGGTACAGAATCTGGACCGGAGGCCTTGCCTTTATTAAGGGATTAACCTACTTCGCTACGCTAAGGATAGCTACTTCTAAGTTTCTCATTTTGGTAGTCGTTCTTGATACTGGGGTATTTACTTCGTCTTCTTTGGTGAATAAATTTCGGAAAACCGTGTTTGGTAACTAAGCTTTAATGGTACTGTCATCAGTAATATTACCATTGCTATCGGGCAGGCAGTGAAGTTAATGACTATGCTTTGCCGCTGGTGTACTTTACACACGACGAGAATCTCTTTGGATTTTCTGCCAGAACTGGAGGCAGAGTTTGGGTGGGGAAACTATTAAAATTATCTCGCAATTAAGTTAGCACTAAGTTTCGAGCTTCGGCAAAACGTCGCCAATCTTGAGAGATTTTGCATTCTTTTAAACCAGTTATCGGTATGGAGAGCTTGATTTAAAGGCTGTCGAAAACGATCAACTTTATTTAGATAGCTAAGTAAAGGGGCAGTACATCCCAATTAGAGACGGAGCACAAACTTGGACAGGAAAGGGAACCGGTAGTGGCTTATCCATAAGAACCATCCCGCCTGTCTCAGTTGATCGATTTACGGAAATTGCGGAAAACTAAATCCTAATGGGCTTTCTTCTGGATGCAATTCCAGTGCGTTACCACTGCCCCACCCTCCAAAGTCGTTGAGAGAGCGTTTCTGAAATCACACAATGATACCTTGGTTTTCATCTGCTCTTCGTTCTGTTTAGCAATGGCCAGTGTTGACCCTCCTGCACCACAACCGTCTTTGCAGTGTGGAAGTTTTTGTCTTTTTTTTTTTCAAGTAACGTCGTCGCCAGTAAAATTGATTTTGCAGCTGGTACACGGCGGCAGTAATCGATGACGATGTATTCACAACGGACGGGTCTGTGTCGCCGACCACGTGTGTGGTATGAGGATAAACCTCTGTGAATCCGAGCACGTGTCGCTGCCGTCACCCTCGCATTACCGCGGAATTCAAACGACAAAGTTATCGAATCATCGGCTGACGTGACAGGCGTATTCGCAGTTGAGAGTCAGTTGTCTCTGTCCCCAAGGATGTCACGGAGCGGACATTATGAACAAACAACGCCCAGCGAAAAACGTCAAAGACCATGTCAGCGTTACTGAGAATCCTCAAGGTCATTTATATAACTCGCTTGCGCAATCTTCCGGCGACTATAATCGCCCGAAACTGTGCGCACTGAAGCACAAAATACCTGTAAATGATACGCATCTTGCAATTTTTTTGCCCCTACTCCAAGGTGAACACACTCGTTTAAAGTAATTGGTTCTTGAGCAGCCTTGTTACTAATGAATCGTGTGTAACAGTGGTCGTCAGACTGCCGCCCGAATCAAGTATTTGTACGACCCGAGGTTCTCGGTCGTATTTTACAATAATATGCATTAGTAACTAACAGGAGAGTCAAAAATCATCACCTAACGGTAAGAGCTTCTTAGGTGCATAGTTTTCCTGTTTAGTAACAAAAAGAGTGCTTGCAGAGACAGTAATGTTTGAAGATGTGGTTAACTTCGACGCCGTGAACTAAGTAAAGCTGGCAGCGTACATGAGTGGCAGAGTATGGCAACTGCGGAGCTAGAGGATGAGATTGTGTTTCAGTACTGACAACTCACGGGCGCCCGTGACTCGTACCGTTCAAATACTATAGTATAAGTTTTGACACGAAAGTAACATGGATTCTTGAACGCGCATTACAGACGTGGTCACCTTCAAATGTGATATTTAACAAGGGACATTAAATTAATTAAGGCTGTTGTAACAACGCAATGAGCAGCAAATATTTGTGATCGTATTCATATTGCTAATTTATTCTTGCTAATAGATTAATCAATCGCTCACACAGACAACACAATGGCACTTTTTAAGGAAATTACATTGCCAAACTGTTTGGTCGCTGGGGGTTATAGCAGTCTCAAACAGAAAACAGCTGACACGAAGGGTTTTGAAAGGTGTCGATTTTTAACGATCAGTACTGGGGGGGGGGGGGGGGCGGGCGGCGTCCGGCTTACCGTGCCCTTACAATAGCTTACTGGGCACTCTTAAGACACTAATTTATGTAAATTACTAATAACATAGGTACACATGATGCCCGAGGTGCAGCTACACAGTGTCAGTATTGGCTCTTGAGTGAAAAGGTTTCACAGCTACTGATGTACAATAATGTATTACTGTGCTAAATGTCGTCAGATGAGCCTGCGAAAGATCGTGCTACATGATGCTGCAGGTGACGTGGAAGAAACGCCATAATTTCCTCTCAAAGCCTTCGTCACCAGCAACACACCAAACTTAGTGTATTTCGTGCATTCAATAACAACATTTAATGCTCCAACAAAAGCTTTCTTATTTTAGTACAAAAGGCGAGAAAGATCAAGTTCCTGGAAAATTATATTTTGACTGATTTTCGAACAGTCACGAGTAAAACAGCTCCAGTTAAATTAAACTGTAACAGTTTTCTTTGTGACTATTACATTTTTCAGTTCTTCGTTTGTAGAAACAAAACCTGAGTACCAACAGAAAATATATGTATGAAACTTCCTGGCGGGTTAAAACTGTATGCCGGACCGAGACTCAAACTCGGGACCTTTGCCTTTCGCGGGCAAGTGCTCTATCATCTTTTTTTCCGCAGGCAAGTGCTCTACCAACTCTTTTTTTTTTTTTTTTTTTTTTTTTTTTTTTTTTTTTTTTTTTTTGGGAGCCACCAGGGATGGTAAGGGGAAATCTTTTGTGAGAATTTTTATTTACTTATTTATTTATTTTTATTTACTGTTTTTCATATATTCTTAATTTGGTTTTACTTTATATCACAACAAAAATAAATGTACCTAGCACCGCATCGTGTTCTGAGTAAACAAAACAATATTTCGGCACGTTCCTACACCGAGGTAATGTATATGGGGAAAACGACCATCTGAGCTACCCAAGCATGACTCACGCCGTGCTTGGGTAGCTCAGATGGTAGAGCACTTGCCCGCGAAAGGCAGAGGTCCCGAGTTCGAGTCTCGATCCGGCACACAGTTTTAACCTTTTAACCTGCCAGGAAATTTCATATCAGCGCACACTCCGCTGCAGAGTGAAAATCTCAAGTTTCATAAGCTTGTGAGCTAAAAAAAAAAAAAAAAAAAAAGAGACGGGACAGTCACGAGAAGAAAATTCTTTGAATCAAATGAAAATATTAGTCTGATCACATCTGAAACTACCTTTTTCCATTTACAGGTAAACATACGCTGTCCAGTCACTGTAATATAACTACCTGTCCACCTGCTTAGCTGGGTGGTAACGTGCTTGCTTCCCATGCACTGGGCACGGGTTCTATTCGCGGCCGGGTTGGAGATTTCCTCCGCTCGGGGACTGGGTGTTGTGTTGTCCACATCATGCAGCGTGTTCTTAAACGTTCTTAATTTATTGCCATTCTTGGCGTGTAAGGCCTTCTACCGTGATCACAGTGGTTTCTTTATTTTCTTTTTTTAACATTATCTGTATCTGTATTTTATGGTGGTTTGCTAAATTGTAACGCACTGACGTGTATACGTGTATACAATACAAGTGGAGAGGTAGAATCACAAGCAGATTTGCCAAAGTCCTTATTAGCAAGTTCAAACATATGGTAGGTACGGTAGGCAATTACATCTCTCTCATTAAAACTTTCAAGTCCTGGTACACTGTAAACTCCACTAGCACTTCTCACTATGGCCACAGTGAACCATCCATTTCCATGTGAAAATGTATCGTTAATATCGAGGCTAACGTTAAAAGAACATCCAAGAAAAACAGAAGGTCTATCGATGAGGGCGTGAGCTGCAACACTCTTCACTGGTATGCGATTCTTCTTGTCGCCTGCTGTTGTTGTTAAGTTCAATGTTTTCTATATTTTTGTAGACAGTTGTTTATTCCTTCATTAATAACGTGTGCTATTTTTTGTTTATTGTTGAGTCTGGGACTACTGTTTTAAAAATAAATGTGTGTAACTGTAAAAGGCAACCAACAGTAACTGATTACGGCCCCGTCCACAATCGTAACCGTCTCCTGCCTTCCCTTGACTACCACCAGTGTTTCAAACAGTTTACAAACATCCGTTTCGGAAATGCTTCCACCCTGGCTCGAACGCCAATAATCATGGCCCTTTTCAACGTCAGAGAAATCGCTCTGTTTTGCATTACAACAACGATTGCACTATTTTCCGCGCCCACCGAAAATCTTTATATACCTCCCCCACCGCTTGTGCTGCCACGTTGCATCTATGAGTGGTTATTGCACGTTGACGTCAAAGATTGGCGGTGGTCACATTAATGTGACTGAATCATGTTTGAATTTCAGACTACTGCTCAGAACTTCCGAAAATCCTTTAGGAAGGAGGCATCGGATGACTTCTTGTTCAGGATTAGCTTACCGAATGTGTTACTGTGAGCGTGAATCGTAATTTTCTACCAGCTTATTCTGCTGCCCCTCTCTGCAGGGGGCAAAAAAATTGGCAATAGTAGCCTATGTTATTTACTGTAGCTTTATTTGCAGCGACATGTTATAGCAAATAATTTTAATTTTTCAAGAACGTGGAGCGAAACAGCGACAGTGGCCATTTACACGACTGTAAACCAGGTCGACGCTGAAGTCCTCGCATGTATTACGTAAAGAATAAATTCAGTTATGTCACTGAGTCATGTATATGCGGTTGCACTAAGTGGTGATGGCACGTCCCAGGCCGTGTTGTCTTCTTTTGCGGATGCGCCGTGCGTAATCCCCGAACGTTGCGGCAAAGATGAGGAGTATGGCGCGACGACACGGTACCTGACAGTGGAACCTCCCCATCGCACCCCCCTCAGATTTAGTTATAAGTTGGCACAGTGGATAGGCCTTAAAAAACTGAACACAGATCCATCGAGAAAACAGGAAGAAATTGTGTGGAACTATGAAAAAATAAGCAAAATATACAAACTGAATAGTCCATGTTGATGATAGGCAACATCAAGGACAGTTTGTACTTAGCAGTGCCATGGTCCCGTGGTCAGCGTGAGCAACTGTGGAGCGAAAGTTCCTTGGTTCAACCCTTCCCTCGATTGAAAAATTTAACTTTTTATTTTCAATTTATGTCACAAACTGTTATGTTTTCATCACTTTTTTGGGAGTGATTATCACATCCACAAGGAAACCTAACCAGGGCAAGGTAGAAGAATATTTTTACCCATTCGCCAAGTGTACAAGTTAGGTGGGTCGACAACATATTCCTGTCATGTGACGCACATGCCGTCACCAGTGTCGTATGGAATATATCAGACTTGTTTTCCTCTGGAGGAATCGGTTGACTATGGCCTTGCGATCAAATGTTTTCGGTTCCCATTGGAGAGGCACGTCCTTTCGTCTACTAATCGCACGGTTTTGCGGTGCGGTCGCGAAACACAGGCACTAAACTTATTACAGCGAAAATACAGAAAATAAATTTTTCGCTCGAGGGAAGACTTGAACCAAGGACCTCTTGTTCCGCATCTGCTCTCGCTAACCACTTTTTTTTATGTTCATTGTTGATCGTTGTGTTCGGTCGTTGCGGACGTCGCAAGACATCCTGTTCAAGTTCGGTGGTTGATCCTTTCACTCAGTTTTTTATTACAGTGGCCAACCGGCTCTCTGGCCGAACCACGGGACCACGGCACTGCTCAACTTACACTGTCCTTGATGCTGTTTATCTTGCAGATGGACTACTCAGTTTGTATATTTTGCTTATTTTTCCATAGTTCCACACAACTTCTTCCTGTTTTCTCGATTGATCTGTGTTCAGTTTTTCAAGCCCTATCCACTGTGCCAACTTATAACTAAATCTGAGGGGGGTGCGATGGGGAGGTTCCCTTGTGAGTAGTCTGTTACAGACAGCTAAGTACCGAACATGGCAACACGTCTCGAGTAACTGAATTCAAAAGTGTCATGACAGTCGGTACAAGACGCATTGGTCGTATACTATGAGGTGACAAGTCATTTGATAGTGATAAGTACATTTGCAGATGGCGGTAGTATCGCGTATACAGGGTGTAAAAGGGCGGTCAGTGGCGGACCTGTCATTTGTACTCAGATGATTCATGTGAAAGTATTTCCAACGTAATTATGGCCGCACGACGGGAGTTAACAGACTTTGCACGCGGAATGGTAGCTGGAGCTAGACGCATGGAACATTCCTTTTCGGAAATCGTTAGGAAAATCAGTATTCCGAGATCTACAGTGTCAAAAGTGTGTCGAGAATACCATATTTCAGACGTTACCTCTCACTCTGGGCAACGCAGTTGCCGACGGCCTTCGCCTAACGACCGAGAGCAGCGGCGTTTCCGTAGTGTTGTCAGTGCTAACAGACAAGCAACACTGTGTGAAATAACCACAGAAATCAATGTCGGACTTAGACGAAGGTAGCCGTTAGGACAGTGTGGCAAATATGCGTTTATGGACTATGAAAGCAGACAACCGACGAGAGTGCCATTGCTAACAGTACAACATCGCCTGCAGCCCTTCTACTGGGCTGGTGACCGTTTCAGTTGGGCCCTAGATGACTGGAAAATCGTTGCTTGGTCAGATGAGTCCCGATTTCAGTCGGTAAGAGCTGATGAGATAAGTGTGGTGCAGACCCCACAAAGCCATGAACCAAAGTTGTCAAAACCTAGTGGTGGTTCCATAATGGTGTGGTCTGTGTTTACGTGGAGTGGACTGGATTCTCTGCTTCAACTGATTCGATTATTGACTGGAAATGGTAATGTTCAGCTACTTCGAGACCATTTTCAGCCATTCATGGACTTCATGTTCCCAAACAATAACGCAATTGTTATGGATGACAATGCGTCATGTCACTTGGCCTCAACTGTTCGCGATTTATCTGAAGAACATCCTGGACAATTCGAGCGAAAGATTTAGCCACCCAGATCGTCCGACATGAAAGCCACCGAACATTGATGTGACGTAATTGAGAGGTGAGTTCGTGCACAAAATACACTCCTGGAAATGGAAAAAAGAACACATTGACACCGGTGTGTCAGACCCACCATACTTGCTCCGGACACTGCGAGAGGGCTGTACAAGCAATGATCACACGCACGGCACAGCGGACACACCAGGAACCGCGGTGTTGGCCGTCGAATGGCGCTAGCTGCGCAGCATTTGTGCACCGCCGCCGTCAGTGTCAGCCAGTTTGCCGTGCCATACGGAGCTCCATCGCAGTCTTTAACACTGGTAGCATGCCGCGACAGCGTGGACGTGAACCGTATGTGCAGTTGATGGACTTTGAGTGAGGGCGCATAGTGGGCATGCGGGAGGCCGGGTGGACGTACCGCCGAATTGCTCAACACGTGGGGCGTGAGGTCTCCACAGTACATCGATGTTGTCGCCAGTGGTCGGCGGAAGGTGCACGTGCCCGTCGACCTGGGACCGGACCGCAGCGACGCACGGATTCACGCCAAGACCGTAGGATCCTACGCAGTGCCGTAGGGGACCGCACCGCCACTTCCCAGCAAATTAGGGACACTGTTGCTCCTGGGGTATCGGCGAAGACCATTCGCAACCGTCTCCATGAAGCTGGGCTACGGTCCCGCACACCGTTAGGCCGTCTTCCGCTCACGCCCCAACATCGTGCAGCCCGCCTCCAGTGGTGTCGCGACAGGCGTGAATGGAGGGACGAATTTAGACGTGTCGTCTTCAGCGATGAGAGTCGCTTCTACCTTGGTGCCAATGATGGTCGTATGCGTGTTTGGCGCCGTGCAGGTGAGCGCCACAATCAGGACTGCATACGACCGAGGCACACAGGGCCAACACCCGGCATCATGGTGTGGGGAGCGATCTCCTACACTGGCCATACACCACTGGTGATCGTCGAGGGGACACTGAATAGTGCACGGTACATCCAAACCGTCATCGAACCCATCGTTCTACCATTCCTAGACCGGCAAGGGAACTTGCTGTTCCAACAGGACAATGCACGTCCGCATGTATCCCGTGCCACCCAACGTGCTCTAGAAGGTGTAAGTCAACTACCCTGCCCAGCAAGATCTCCGGATCTGTCCCCCATTGAGCATGTTTGGGACTGGATGAAGCGTCGTCTCACGCGGTCTGCACGTCCAGCACGAACGCTGGTCCAACTGAGGCGCCAGGTGGAAATGGCATGGCAAGCCGTTCCACAGGACTACATCCAGCATCTCTACGATCGTCTCCATGGGAGAATAGCAGCCTGCATTGCTGCGAAAGGTGGATATACACTGTACTAGTGCCGACATTGTGCATGCTCTGTTGCCTGTGTCTATGTGCCTGTGGTTCTGTCAGTGTGATCATGTGATCTATCTGACCCCAGGAATGTGTCAATAAAGTTTCCCCTTCCTGGGACAATGAATTCACAGTGTTCTTATTTCAATTTCCAGGAGTGTATTACATCGGCAACACTTTCACAATTATGGACGGCTATAGAGGCAACATGGCTCAATATTTCTGCAGGGAACGCCCTACAACTTGTTGAATCCATACCACGTCGAGCTGCTATGCGATATTAGGAATTATCTCGTGACTTTTGTCTCCTCGGTGTTTTAACCGTTCCTGTTGCGTTCTTAAGCTGCGGGCTAAACTGCTCACGTCAGAGTTCACAGGCGTAGCAACTGGCTCTGCTTTTTGAGCTGCTATTTACAAACTGATTAATTTTAATGGAGACACAACTCAGTCCCGACAATGGAAGGCTATCAGCATCCTTCCAGAGGTTTTCCATTAATTACGAGACTGAGGAGAGTCCACAAAGGATACAACTGGAAGTTAAACAGATCTACATCTACTTCTACATGGACACTCTGCAAATCACATTTAAGTGCCTGGCAGAGGGTTCATCGAACCATCTTCACAATTCTCTATTATTCCAAACTCGCATAGCGCGTGGGTAGAATGAACACCTATATCTTTCCGTACGAAGTCTGATTTCCCTTATTTTATCTTGGTGATCATTCCTCCTATGTAAGTCGGTGTCAACAAAATATTTTCGCATTCGGAGGAGAAAGTTGGTGATTGGAATTTCGTGAGAAGATTCCGTCGCAACGAAAAACGCCTTTCTTTTAATGATGTCCATCCCAAATCCTGTATCATTTCTGTGACACTCTCTCCCATCTTTCGCAATAATACAAAACGTACTGCCTTTCTTTGAACTTTTTAGATGTACTCCGTCAGTCCTATCCGGTAAGGATCCCACACCGCGCAGCAGTATTATAAAAGAGGTCGGACAAGCGTAGTGCAGGCAGTCTCCTTAGTGGGTCTGTTACATTTTCTAATTGTCCTGCCAATAAAACGCAGTCTTCGGTTAGCCTTCCCCACAACATTTGCTATGTGTTCCTTCCAATTTAAATTGTTCGTAATTGTAATACCTAGGTATTTAGTTGAATTTACGGCTTTTAGATTAAACTGATTTGTCGTGTAACCGAAGTTTAACGCGTTCCTTCTAGCACTCATGTGGATTGCCTGACACTTTTCGTTATTTAAGGTCAACTGCCACTTTTCGCACCAGTTCGATATTTGTCCTAAATCGTTTTGCAGTTTGTTTTGATCTTCTGATGACTTTATTAGTCGATAAACGACAGCGTCATCTGAAAACAACCGAAGACGGCTGCTCAGATTGTCTCCCAAATCATTTATGTGGTGTCACCGCCAGACACCACACTTGCTAGGTGGTAGCCTTTAAATCGGCCGCGGTCCATTAGTATACGCCGGACCCGCGTGTCGCCACTGTCAGTGATAGCAGACCGAGCGCCACCACACGGCAGGTCTAGAGAGACGTCCTGGCACTCGCCCCAGTTGTACAGCCGACTTTGCTAGCGATGCTACACCGACGAAGACTCTCTCATTTGCCGAGAAGATAGTTAGCATAGCCTTCAGCTAAGTCAATTGCTACGACCTAGCAAGGCGCCGTATTGAATTGATATTTATTTTATGAAGCATGTATCATCAAGAGCGATGTTCTACAATTTAAAGTTAAGTATTCCAGAAGCTACGTACTTTTCTTTATAGCATTCATTACGTATCCTGTTTCAGACCTCACGCCAGCCTGCGTGAGTTTAAGCGCGTGCCTTTCGGCTTCCTCTCATTGTGTCTAGGCTGTCTTGTCTAGGCACAACAATTTATATAGATAAGGAACAGCAAAGGGCCTATAACACTCCCTTGGGGAACGCCAGGAATAACCTCTGCTTTACTCCATGACTTTCCGCCAATTACAACGAACTGTGACCTCTCTGACAGGAAATCACAGATCCAGTAACATAACTGAGACGATATTCCATAAGCACCCAATTTCACTACGAGTTACTTGTGTGGTACGGTGTCAAAAGCCTTGCGGAAATCCAGAAATACGGAAATGATCTGAAATCTCTTGTCAATAGCACTCAGCACTTCATGTGAATAAAGAGCTAGTTGTGTTCCACAAGAACGATGTTTTCTAAACCCATGTTGACTGTGTGTCAGTAGACCGTTTTCTTCGAGGTAATTCATTATGTTCGAAAACAATACATGTTCTAAAATCCTGCTGCATATCGACGTTAACGATATGGGCCTGTAATTTAGTGGATTACTCCTCTTACCTTTCTTGAATATTGGTGCTGTAAGTAGGCTGTTTAGGTTTTTATATTGGTAACGCCACGTAGCGCTCTGTATGAAAATCACTGGCTGTGCTGTGTGCAGTCTGTGGCTGGTTGGCATTGTTGGAATATTCGCTATTGTAGTGTTGGGCAGTTGGCTGTTAACAGCGCATAGCGTTGCGCAGTTGGAGGTGAGCCGCTAGCAGTGGTGGATGTGGGGAGTGAGATGGTGGAGTTTTGAGAGCGGATGATCTGGACGTGTGTCCATCAGACAGAGTAAATTTGTAAGACTGGATGTCACGAACTGGTATGCGTATTATGACTTTTGAGCACTATTAAGGTAAATACATTGTTTGTTCTATCAAAATCTTTCATTTGCTAAGTATGCCTATCAGTAGTTAGTACATTCAGTAGTAGAATCTTTTATTTAGCTGGCAGTATTGGCGCTCGCTGAATAGCAGTAGTTCGAATAACGAAGATTTTTGTGAGGTAAGTGATTCATGAAAGTTATAGGTTATTGTTAGTCAGGGCTATTCTTTTGTAGGGATTATTAAAAGTCAGAATGCGTTGCGCTAAGAAGTATTGTGTGTCAGTTTAGTGTTGATCAGTATAAGAAAAGAGAGAAATGTCTGAGTACGTTCAGTTTTGCTCAGCTGTTTGAAAAGCAAATAACGTAGAGCTTTATCAGCACAGTAATTCATAAATTTTTCTAAGGGGACGTTTCATATGGCGACCCTGCCAGGATTATAGCATTTGCTGCTGTTGTTTGCCAGGCATAGTTCTACTGAATTTTACATTGTATTAAGCCAGTTTTACTGCTGATTTATTTTTCTTTTTGCTGCACATTGGCTCATATTAGTGATAATGTTGTATTTGCTTTGCTAATTTATATGTATTGCTGCTTGCTTTGCCAATTTGCATTTTTTGCCATTGCTGTTTGTGTTAATTGTTTTGTGCTGCTGCATTGCCTCGTCCCTTAGTTTAGCATCTGAGCTCAGTAGATTTAAGTTAGCTTAAGAGGGGTAGGCTATATAAGAGAATGAGTTATGATGAATTGGAAATAACACATTAACAAGGTATAAAAAAAAAGTGAAATAAGAGGAAACATCTATGAAATGAAGTTTTGGGTTGGACTGCAGTACCAAATGTCACACTGAAAACAAACCCTATCCTGTCCTTTTGTGTTATTCCACTGTGTGTCTGTGTACCTTGTGTATTTGTGCTCTTCCTGTCTTTATGTGTTTATCTGATAAGACTTATGTTGTAAAATTTTTCTAATACTCAGCTACATTCACTATGATGAGGAATACTGTTATCCTCAAATATAATTTGCATTTATAATATGTTATTTACTTTGTAAAGATGTTTAGACATTATTTATTCTGTTTTGTTTTAATGCTCACATATGACGTTGATTGTTCGAAAGTTATTCTGACCTTTTACGTATTTACTTATGTCATAATTCCTGTAACACTGATGTATATGTCTATTTCTATTCTTTTGTAAAGCCTGTATTACTACAAATGTTATCTGTATTATTATGTTTTAATGATGTTTTCTGTATCTTTGTAATTGTATTCTCATGTTATAAAATTGTAATGGACACCAGTTCATCAAATTAAGTAACTTGTAAGCATTCATTTCAGTGCACACATTTCTGTTGGTCATAGTTTATGCACAATATGTTAGAAGTTGGGACTGTTAGTGTTTGCACGTGTGTTAATAATTCAGCAAGGGACTGGTTAACAGTATTGCTGGTTCTAAGGACGATTCCAAAAACTTTGTGAGTGCACAAGTGGTGGTTTATGGACTTGATATATTGTCCGCAAGACTCTTCGATGGTGATTGTGCACCTGCACAGTCGCAACAAATGGCTGATGGCTGTCTCTACAAGGACTACAATGGGTCTGCATCTTTGATGGCCCACCAATACCATTATTTCTACAAGGACTGCAGTGGGTGTGCACCTCTGGTGTCCCACCAATACCATAATCTCTACCAGGATTACAGTGGGTCTCCTCTGTGATGACCTACCTACCAATGTTCTTCAAAACTTCGACTGACTCTGCAGTGGGTTTGCTCCATTGTGGCCAATTACCTATCTGCATGTCAAGAGTCAGCACAGTCTTTCCGTTGGAAGGACAACACTACTTCTTCAAGATTGCATGGAAATCCACAACTTCTGTGTGCATTTTCTTTTACTGCTCAGACTTTGAGGGAAAAAAAACCACTGCAATTTTACTGTGATGAATGATCAGGACTGTCTTTGTGGACTGTGAGAAAATTTTAGCTTTTGACCAACATTGTATCAATAAGGGTGTGCATTTGATATCTTTGTTATTGTAATTATGAAAAAAATTTTCAAATCCGTATTGGCAACTGCCCAAAACAATTTGTAAAATTTTTTTGTGGGGAGCATGGGGGCTATGTAAGTAGGCTGTTTAGGTTTTTATATTGGTAACACCACGTAGCACTCTGTATAAAAATCACTGGCTATGCTGTGTGCAGTCTGTGGCTGGTTGGCATTGTTGGAATATTCGCTATTGTAGTGTTGGGCAGTTGACAGTTAACAGCACATAGCGTTGCGCAGTTGGAGGTGAGCCGCCAGCAGTGGTGGATGTGGGGAGTGAGATGGTGGAGTTTTGAGAGCGGATGATCTGGACGTGTGTCCATCAGACAGAGTAAATTTGTAAGACTGGGTGTCACGAACTGGTATGTGTATTATGACTTTTGAGCACTATTAAGGTAAATACATTGTTTGTTCTATCAAAATCTTTCATTTGCTAAGTATGCCTATCAGTAGTTAGTACATTCAGTAGTACATTCTTTTATTTAGCTGGCAGTATTGGCGCTCGCTGTATAGCAGTAGTTCGAGTAGCGAAGATTTTTGTGAGGTAAGTGATTCATGAAAGTTATAGGTTATTGTTAGTCAGGGCCATTCTTTTGTAGGGATTATTAAAAGTCAGAATGCGTTCCGCTAAGAAGTATTGTGTGTCAGTTTAGTGTTGATCAGAATAAGAAAAGATAGAAATGTCTGAGTATGTTCAGTTTTGCTCAGCTGTTTGAAAAGCAAATAACGTAGAGCTTTATCAGCACAGTAATTCATAAATTTTTCTAAGCGGACGTTTCATAGTTAACGATATGGGCCTGTAATTTGTGGATTACTCCTACTACCTTTCTTGAATATTGGCGTGACCTGTGCAACTTTCCAGTCGTTGGGTAGGGATCTTTCGTCCAGCGAACGGTTTTATATGATTGTTAAGTATGGAGCTAATGCATCAGCATACTCTGAAAGGAACCTAATTTGTATAGAGTCCGGACCAGAAGACTTGCTTTTATTAAGTTGCTTCACTACTCCGAGGATATTTACTTCTATTTTACTCATGTTGGCAGCTGTTCTCGATTCGAATTCTGGAATATTTACTTCGTCTTCTTTTGAGAAGGCATTTCGAAAGGTTGTGCCGCTTTGGCAGCACTGTTCACATGGCTGTAAGTACTATAGGACTTAACATCTGAGGTCATCAGTCCCCTAGACTTAGAACTACTTAAACCTAACTATCCTAAGGACATCACACACATCCATGCCGGAGGCAGGATTCGAACCTGCAATCATAGCAGCAGGGCAGTTCCGGACTGAAGCGCCTAGAACCGCTCGGTCACAGCGGCCGGAGGCACCACTGTCGTCGATAGTATCTCCATTGCTATCGAGAAGAGAAGGCATTGATTGTTTCTTGCCACTAACATACTTCACATACGACCAGAATCGATTTGGATTTTCTGCCAGGTTTCGAGACAAAGTTTCGTTGTGGAAACTGTTATAAGCATCTCGCATTGAAATCCGAGCTAAATTTCGAGGTTCTGTAAAAGATCGCCAGTCTTGGGTATTTTGCGTCTGTTTAAATTTGGCATGTTTGTTTCGTTGTCTCTGTAACAGTGTTCTAACCCGTTTTGTGTACCAAGGAGGATCAGCTCCGTCGTTTGTTAATGAACTTCAAACAATAGTACATAAGCGGGAGAGGACACCTATCGGAGGACGAAAAAGGCGAGTATGCTCTTGTTTAAAAGATTCTTACTGAGAAGTGTGGTACCAACTGCTTCTTTCTACCTTCCCCAGAACCTTCACAAATTTTCCAAAACGTTTTGGCATGCGAGCATATTCGCACTCTTTCTGTCAAGCTACTCACCTGTCGCTGCCACAAGCCCCTATCTATAACTCGCTCACACCCGATGGTCCAACGCTTTACGTCGCTCATACCCACCCACATACAGTCTCTTCTCACTGTTGCTGTCTCCCTCTTGCTCTCTCTTACTGCTGCTGTCTCATTCATTCCTTCCCACTACTGCTGTCTCTTCTCACTATCACTTTCCCCTCCCTTCCTCGTTGTCATTGTCATAGACTGTCTTTGATTATTACTGGCTCTCACCCTCTTCCACTTTCTGCTTCTCTTGGTCCCACTCCCACTACCACTCTTTTCCTACCACTGTTGTTCCACTGACAACTACAAGTATGTTCCACTGCCATTGTTTCCCTCTCTTTCTTTCATACTGTCATTGTCTCCTTCGCTCTTTCTGTATCACAACCACTGTCTCCTATCTTCTAGTATTTATTACTTACTGGTCTCCCTCCCACTGGTATTGCCTCCTTCACCATCAGTATAAAAAAGAGCGAATATGTTCAAATGCCAATTTTTTGGGGAAAATATGTGAAAGTGCTGAGGGAGGTAGAATTAAGCAGCTGGTACCCAACTTTTCAGTCAGTCTTTTCATAAACAGTAACATACTCGCCTTTATTGTGCTCCGATAGCAGCATTTTTCCTCTGGTTCCCTTATTTTCCCTGCTACAGCATGGCATGTCACTCTTATGAAATGATTCTCATGTGTCAATAAAATTTTGATAGTTTACTTATATGAAATAGAAATAATGCAGAAGTATGTAATTTTACACCTCAGACCGGATTTTATGTGCACAAAAATTTTGCCCCTGCTTCAGTACTACAACAACACGGGGCTTCCAGAACCCTTTTGATCATAACGAAGGCACTTTACAGCGTATTTCTCCGTGCTATGTCACTTTATAAACTACGTTTTCGCCTCGCATGGGATTTAATTTTCGTTTTTTACGTGTACTAGTAAGGTAACTTTGAACCTCTATATCTCTGAAACAGGTAAAGATATACAAGACAATTTTCAACGGTGTTCGAGATGGGTATATTAGGTATATATCGTCAAAGTTTCAGATAGCCGTCTTGGAATCCGTGGCTCGGTTTTGGTACCCAAAAATTACGTTTTTCAGGTTTTCTCAGGAATGCCCACGAATTAAATGGCCGCTCCATACGCTCCTTAAAGCGCGCCGTAGATCACATCTAACGTAAAAAAGAACCAACCGGTTTGCTCTAAGTGTGTAATATTCAAACTTTGACCATGTACTGTAGGGTAGTTACAGTGAGACGATTATCCGGCTGGGTGTACAGATGGTCCCTGGTTCAAGGACTATCCAAAACGCTAGACCCTACCTTTCTGTTACCAGAAGAAATCGAGTTATGAGCCCTCGAAAAATCCCATGTTTATGCGAGGCATTTTGGTACATTTTAGGTAGAGCATGCTGTCACGTGCCTACAGATAAAACAACAGGAACTGCAGCCGTCAGTGAATGCAGACCCATGTCAACCAATTTCCGAGCGAGCACTGCGAAAGCAAATACCTGCGATCGACATTTCGAGTCGGCTTTCTTGTAAACTGACATTTTTTTTATTTTAAACTCTTTTATTTTAAATACTTAACATAAATAAAGTTCATTGTAATCTGATCACAGTAATAACTTTAACATGTATGGCCCATCAAGTTCGTATCCAATTTTCCTGTAGTAATTCCTGGTGCCAACAGTTGATATTACTGCTATTTTAACAGATCCATGCTCCTCCTTCGCAATCCTTTCAGCTTCTTCCATAAGTAACATTCCAAATCCTTGATGCTGAAACTTTGTAGGATCACGTGCATTCACTGGTACTACACTACCATAAACATGAAGTTCACGAACTATTGAAACTCCACCCCTAAGTTCGGACCTAAATGTTTCCTCTGAGCACTTTCGTAAGCGAAGAAGACCAACAAGGATATCTTGCTCAGGATCTTCATAAAACAGAAATGTTTCCCAGCCACCATTTGCAACATAATCTCTTCTAATCAGTTCTACCTCATAGGGTCGAACTTTGTGATGAATTTCTTGTATTCCAACCTCTCTTGTTCTAACATCTCGACAACTAGTAACTAGATCCTTCATTCTTTCTAAGGCCAGTTCTCTCAAATTTCCATGTTCAACTCCAGAGCTCACTAACGGCATGGGGATGTCCCTCTGCACCCTGTACACTCTTGTCCACGGAGGTACAAGTGCACGAATGCGTGCAACAAGGTCAACGAGTGTGCTTGGTGGGTAACTTTTGTACCTTCCAGTTTTCCAGAGTTCATAAAGTCCTGAGCCACGAATCACTAGTGTTGGATAAAAAATCTTTAAACCATCTGCTCGAAATGCTGGATTCTCAAAGAATTCTATAAACTCTTCAATGTCTCTTTCAAAATCAACATTTGGAAGATCTGGCATCATATGAACAACCACCTTAAATCCAACATCTTTTGCCAAATGGAAGCTCTCACAGACTGCTTTCACTGTGTGTCCCCTATTTGTGTCTCTTGCAACATCCTCATATACAGATTTGACTCCAATCTCTAGACGAATGCATCCATATCTCAACATACCTGACAAATGTCTTTTGAGACAATAATCTGGCCTAGTTTGAACAGTAATTCCAATGCATTTAGTCTTACTTTTCTCTGAATATTTCACAGTTTCATGCACATTGTTGCTAGTGTGTCCAGATAGAGCATCATGTAAATTTCTAATAAAATAATCTCTGTAATCCTCTGGCAAGCACATAAAGGTTCCACTCATGACTATAAATTCAACTTTATCTACAGTGTGGCCAAGCTGCTTCAATTATTCAACTCTATGTCTTGTTTGTAAATATGGATTATATCGTGCTCTTATGGCTCGCATGGATGTTGGTTCATATCCTGTGTGAGATTGTGTTGAATACTCAAATTCAAAGTCTGGTCCTCCAGGACAATACACACATATGTTAGCAGTCATACTGATGTGTGGACAGCGATGTGGCTTGCACATCACAGCAACCACTGCAATCCCACTTGCAGTCCTGATTGGTTTTGCTTTCAATTTTGGCAACAAAGTCTTCTTGTGGTCAAGTGGTACAGCAGCGATAATATCCACCAATCGTGGCGACGATTCTAAACCATATTTTGATGCTATCCGTATTTTCAGTTTATTCAGATGATCATAGCAGCACAGTAATACTGTACGTCTTGTAGGGGCAACACGACACGGAAACGGCCGGTGGCGGACTAAAGTCACTATTTGGGTCTTCTCAGACGATGCGTGGCATCGAGTGCACAGATGTCCCAAACAGGCGTTTAAGCCGCAATGTGTGGAGGATCCGATTCAAGTCGTAGGCGCTTTTCTGATGTTTTGGGGCTGTTCTCCGTACTTTGACTTCAGCCTACTCATTCAAGCATGCCGGAAGAAACTTGCGGACTTCCTTCCTCACCGAATTGAGACTATTATTTTAGAGGGCAGGATGTTTCCTGAGAGTCACAAACTTATTTGTTCTGTGTGCTTATTTTTAGCTATTGTAAAAATAGCCTACCTGCGCAGTTTTTAAAAATCCATCTAACTGACTTATTTTAACTATCAATATGAACTGGTTATGTTTTCCTACAAGAAAGTTCAATAAGTAGTGCAATATTTTTTTCTGAAAACAGTTTGGTTTTATTCAGGATTCCAATACATCATATTATTCTCCACTCTTCTGGCTACAAAACCCCATTGCCGGCCGTTGTCGCCGAGCGATTCTAGGCGCTTCAGTCTGGAACCGCACGACCGCTACGGTTGCATGTTAGAATCCTGCCTCGGGCATGGATGTGTGTGATGTCCTTAGGTAAGTTCTAGGGGACTGATGACCTCAGATGTTAAGTCCCATAGTGCTCAGAGCCATTTGAATCACAAAACCCTATATTTTAATATAATCTCCGTTCAATGCGATAGCCTTACGCCACCTTACTTTGGAGTGATACCCACATGGTACCGCTCTACTGGTCAACGTCGAAGCCAACGCCTTGCTTGATAAATAACTTCCTCATCATCCACGTACCGCTTTCCGCTGAGTGCATCTTTCATTGTGCCAACCAGATGGAAATCGGAAGGTGCGAGATCGGGGCGGCACGGTGGATGGAAATATAGAAATTTGTGGTAAGTTCTTATGAGACCAAACTGCTGAGGCCACCGGTCCCTAGGCTTACACACTACTTAATCTAACTTAAACTAACTTACGCTAAGGACCACACACATACACACATCCATGCCCTATGGAGAACCCGAACCTACGACATGGGGAGCCGCGCGAACCATAACAAGGCGCCTGAGACGACGCGGCTACCCCGTGTGGCTATGGTGGATGAACAGTCCATTGAAGTTTCGTCAGCTGCTCTTGGATGCGCAGTCTTTCATGGGGTCTTGAGTTGTCATGTAGAAAGAGAAGTTCTTTTGAATTTTTGTGGCGTCGTTCCTTCAGTGTCCTGAGGGTGACACAATTCACTTCAGAACTGATAGCTGCACCATGACAGAGGATATCAAAGAGAATAACCCCTTCAGAGTTCCCGAAGACCGTCGCCATTACTTTACCGACTAAAAGTGCGGCTTTGAAGTTTTTTTTCGGAGCAGAAATGGTTTGGCGCCACTCCATGGATTGACGTTTTGTTTCCGGTTCGAAGTGATGAACCCATGTTTCATCTCTTGTGACGATGTTCAACAAAAAATTGTCGCTCTCAGCCTCGTATTGCGCAAACAATTCAGCACAGATGGTCCTTCGTTGCTTGCTCTTCTGTTAAGTGGCGAAGAACCCAGCAGACACACAGCTTTGAATACCCCATCTGGTGAAGGAGTGTGTCAGAACGTCCAGTTGAGCATCGAGGCGTTTGATTTTGATGTGTCCATCACCTCGAATGAGAGTGTCGTCCACTCATCGGAACATTGCAGGAGTCACAGCTGTGTGCGACCGGCCGGTTAAGCGGGAGATAGGACTGGTTTGCAAGACCTTGATGCGTTGGCGATAGACGGTTCGGCCAACGACTCCCAGCCCTTATTTTCACTGCCAGGTCTACGTAGACATTCTGCTAGCACCTGTGAATATCTGCGATGCTCTGGTTCTCCGCCAAAAGAAACTCGATGACAGCATTCTGCTTGGAACGCACCTCCATTGCAGGCGCCTTTTGAAAGCTACGTATAGCGTCGCCACCTGTAGGTACTTCATGAAACTGTAGGACCTGAAGCGGAAATATTCCACGATGTCTCACAACAAATTCCGCAAGTTTTCAACCGAAATCGACCAAGAAAAAAGTGTTGCATTACTTATTGAAAGCCCCTCTAAATGCGTTTTTATAACTTTATTATTTGCATTCAACTGGGGTAAAATTGCCATCACTTTTGGGTGAAGAGTATTCGTTATCCGCTGCCACCATCATCACGCGGAATCGAAGTACACTACTGGCCATTAAAATTGATACACCACGAAGATGATGTGCTACAGATGCACACAAGGCTGGCACTGACATGAGGAAGGTTTACAAACGATTTCTCATACACAAACAGCAGCTGACCGGCGTTGCCTGGTGAAACGTTGTTGTGATGCCTCGTGTAAGGAGGAGAAATGCGTACCATCACGTTTCCGACTTTGATAAAGGTCGGATTGCAGCCTATCACGATTGCGGTTTATCGTATCGCGACATTGCTGCTCGCGTTGGTCGAGATCCAATGACTGTTGGCAGAATATGGAATCGATGGGTGCAGGAGGGTAATACGGAACGCCGTGCTGGATCCCAACGGCCTCGTATCACTAGCAGTCGAGATGACAGGCATCTTATCCGCATGACTGTAACGGATCGTGCAGCCACGTCTCAATCCCTGAGTCAACAGATGGTGACATTTGCAAGACAACAACCATTTGCACGAACAGTTCGACGACGTTTGCAGCAGCATGGACTATCAGCTCGGAGACCATGGCTGCGGTTACCCTTGACGCTGCGTCACAGACAGGAGCGCCTGCGATGGTGTACTCAACGACGAACCTGGGTGCACGAACGGCAAAGCGTTATTTTTTCAGATCAATCCAGGTTCTGTTTACAGCACTACGATGGTCGCATCCGTGTTTGGCGATATCGCGGTGAGCGCACATTGGAAGCGTGTACTCGTCATCGCCATACTGGCGTATCACCCGGCGTGATGGTATGGGGTGCCATTGGTTACACGTCTTGGTCACCTCTTGTTCGCATTGACGGTACTTTGAACAATAGACGCTACATTTCAGATGTGTTACGACCCGTGGCTCTACCCTTCATTCGATTCCAGAAAGATAATGCACGACCGCATGTTGCAGGTCCTGTACGGGCCTTTCTGGATACAGAAAATGTTCGACTGCTGCCCTGGCCAGCACATTCTCCAGATTTCTCACCAACTGAAATCATCTGGGCAATGGTGGCCGACCAACAGGCTTTTCACAATACGCCAGTCACTACTCTTGATGAATTATGGTATCGTGTTGAAGCTGCATGGGCAGGTGTACCTGTACACGCCATCCAAGGTCTGTTTGACTCAATTCCCAGACGTATCAAGGCCGTTCTTACGGCCAGAGGCGGTTGTTCTGGGTACTGATTTCTCAGGATCCATGCATCCAAATTGCGTGAAAATGTAATCACATGTCAGTTCTAGTATATATATTTGTCCAATGAATACCCGTTTATCATCTGCATTTCTTCTTGGTGTAGCAGTTTTAATGGCCAGTAGTGTAAATTGCTGGTAAAGCCTAGTTTACACGACGACATTGGGTTGTGCCACTAGTTGCGTGGAACTAGTTGCACGCAAGTGGTTTCATATATGACTGTAGACACGGCGACACCAGTATATACTTCAGTTTCGTCGTTTTGTCGGTCCTTGAGTCGTGTCTGAAAGTAAGTTTTAGCAGCCGCACGTCGCACGAGTTGTGATGGAGTTAAAGCTTGTTGCGTGGAATCGCTGCATAAGAAAAAAAAAAAGAAACGTGTTTCGATTCGTGACAGGATGAAGAAAAAATGTCAGCTCGTTTGCTCAACATCCTTCCTGAAATAATTTATAACTGAACATCCATGAAGTTCTTTTATCTTAGAATGTCACCAGAACTGTTCACGTTTCTTATAAATAGAGTTAATTACGCGATAAGAAATAAAGATGCTGTAATGCATGAAGTACTGTCGCTAGAACTGAAATCACACATCATATTGCGTGCATTACAATTGAGAACACTCGGCATGCTATAAGATACGGTTTTAGTTGGTGATGACGCTGTTTCATTAACGCCAATAATTATTAACATTAACAGTAATAATTATTAACACCAGCAACAATAATTACTCGAAGCAGGCCGCATTAAGAAGACAATGGTTTGCTAACTACTCTCTTGAAGGTAGAATTTTGAAATATTGCCACTATAAAGATCTAACATATGTGAATGGGGAGCATTGCAGCGACGTTTTAAATAGATGAATATTGAATAAAGATTGCAGCTTCTTGAATTTATATAGCCTTCCCTCCAGTCAACAATATTCCTTAACAAAGAGTTGGCCAACTCGAACGATGGGATTTTAGTCTTGTAGACGAGAGCATTGCCAAAGTTAGAATAACACTTGCTTGTATTTTTCTTAATTCAGTTGTATATGTGCTCCTATCTCAATAAATTTTGCCCTGCAGCTCAGATATTGTCAAACCATCTATGTTATGATCGCACATGACGGTCTCAGCGGCAGCAATATGTTGCTTTTTTTGTAATCAGCGTAATTGAAATCCCACAAACACCTATGCAAAGCATAGATATCCCAAAACCGAACATTATTCTCCGTTCCCCACTTCATATTTGAGTTTGTCTACACTCTACGAACACACATAACCTCAAAACTCATGAAACTGGTGTCGCCAAAGTTGGAACACGCCGAAAGTGTTTAGTTTCACCAACGAGTTGCACAAACGCGCGGCGCGCACGCGCAGTGGCCGGCAGCGCAGCTGCAACCTAGTGTCGTCGTGTAAACTAGGCTTAATGTTGTTCAAATAGTTTCAATTAAGTGTCCGTGAAGTATGTTTCGGTTTGTGTAGGCAATGAATAGTACATAAAAAATAAATAAGAAGCAGGCAATGATCACGAGATAGTAACAACGTAACCAAGAGGCGGCAGTGACGTGGGTGCAGGCTTGCAACATCCTCCGCGTCACAGATCGCAGGTCAGGTCTGTGGAGGCGATATCTGCGGTCTCCAGCCGCAGTTGGAGGCCTTGACACACCTGCGCTGCCAGCACCCAGCGAACCTCGCCGAGGGAACACGCTGTGCTTGTTTTGTGAGACGCAGGGGTCTGCGAGTCGAGGTAGCGCGCGCTAATGAAATACGCTCACACGCGTTTCAAGACCGGCCAGTTAAACGAGTGCGAAGTGAGGTGTGACTTGGTAAACGCTGGGGACCTCACAGTACAGGGTGATTCAAAAAGACTCCTCCCACTCAGCGTGACTATATCTTGTACATGAAACAAGATAGAAACTTGGATCAATTTTAATTTACGCATCAGAATTAAAAGTTTACTTTGGCACGATGTGTACGTTTGTGGCATCCACTTGTTAAAAAAAAAAAAAAAAAAGAATTCCTTCCTTAGGCTATGGCTATCATTTGTTCCAGAGTGCTGCACGTTTCGCAGGAGAAATTCTGTGAAGCTTGGAAAGTGGAGGATGAGGTACTGGCGGAAGTACAGCCGTCAGGACGAATCGTCAGTCGTGCTTGGGTAGCTCGGTCAGTAGAGCACTTGCCCATCGAAACACAAAGGTCCCGCTTTCGAGTCTCGACGCGACACACAGTTTTAAGGTGCTAGGAAGTTTCATAACACTCAAATTCCCCTGCAGTATGAAAGAAACTGAAACGAGGATGTAAGGATTCAGAATGAAATTTTCACTCTGCAGCGGAGTGTGCGCTGGTTTCAGAACTTCCTGGCAGATTAAAACTGTGTGCCGGAAAATCCGCTGGAAAAATTAAATTACCAGCATAAGAAGCACCACCGTGTACCTAGAATACGCATTTGTCTGCTGTTAATAACGTTCCGCCGAGCCGGGCTTCGCTAAGCTCCACAGAATACTAAAGGGCAAAAACAACAAGTAACCACCCGACTCAGTTCTACGCAACAATTAATAAAAAAAGTTCACACTGCACACAATTTCTGGAAACAAACCTACACTATTTTTAGTTGATTGATAATTGGCTACTGGATTACCAACATACGATATATTGTTGGAATAAAATTACAGGCTCTGTACCACATAATAATAATTTCCCGACAGTCTTTAAATCAATGTTCGTAATAACTGCAATACTCCTCGCCTGCAGCAACTACACCGGTGTGAAACACTGAATGATGAAAGTAAATTTCGTGTCAAGTGTCACTGCTAAGTAACGTAGCTCGATGAAACTGAGACTGTGCAGAGAAAGAAGATAACTGAAAGAAATACGTGATGAGAGGATCAAAAGTTACACTTTTATTTACGGACAATAATTAAACTGAAGTCAATGCCATTTACGATGTTCCCCAGATCATTACAAAGGCAGGACGTCGCTCTTAACACTTTGCCGTCCGGCGACACCACAGTGGCCTCACGCGCGTGATAGCGGTCAACGGCCGGCGACACCACAGTGGTGTCGTGTGCATAGTATCGCTCAGTGGCCGGCGACACCACAGTGGTGTCGTGAGCATAGTATTGCGCGGTGGCCGGCGACAGCACTTTAGTATCTTTCTCATACTGTTGGTGTTTTGTGTAGGTAACAAGAAGTTACGCACGTCAAAAAGTTTTTTGCTGTTGTAAGTGCTTGTGCACTTTCATCGTGGCAGACGAAAGAGACGATACGATTATTTACGATGAATGTGCGGACGTCTTGTCTGACGTTCCGGACGACTTGGCCAATTGGGAAGAAGACACTGGATATAAAAAAAAATAAAAGTGAAACAGAATCTTCGGAAGATAGTGAAATACGTCCAAGAAGAATTTGGCGAATGCTACGGTTGCCAACTGATTCGCATGAATGAGACGCAGAAGGCAGACTATTATTTACTGAGGACCAATAATAAATTTGAAGGATCTCCCGATCCACACATATTTCCCAAAGACACAGAGCGTCGTGGATATAGTATAATTATATATTGGGAACGATCTATTTGAATATATTAGCAACGAAACCAACAAGCAATACAGTCAAAATTGCAATAGAAGAAAACTGGATAAAGAAAATACAAAATTTGTTGAAGTTACGTGACCCGAACTTAGGAAATGGTTTGGGCTTGCTATCCTTATGGGAACTGTAAAAATAAAAAAAAGAGCAAGGATCAATGATTACTAGTCAACGAATCCGTTGTTAAACACACCGATATTTCGCAAAAAGATGTCCCACAACCGATTCAGACAAATATTATCATTTTTAAACTTCCTGGCAGATTAAAACTGTGTGCCGGACCGCAACTCGAACTCGAGACCTTTGCCTTTCGCTGGCAAGTGCTCTGCCAATTGAGCTTCCCAAGCCCCACAGCTTTACTTCTGCCAGTACCTCACCTCCTACCTTCCAAACTTTGCAGAAGCTCTCCTGCGAACCTTGCAGAACTAGCACTCGTGAAAGAAAGGATATTGTGGAGACATGGCTTAACCGCAGCCTGGGGGGGTTCCAGAATAAGATTTTCATTGTGCAGCGGAGTGTGCGCTGCTGTGATATGGGTAGCTCAGATGGTAGAGCACTTGTCCGCGAAAAGCAAAGGTCCCGAGTTCGAGTCGCGGTCCGGCACACAGTTTTAATCGGCATTGTCGAAAAGGATCGTTTGATGATCAAAGTGTTACGGCATGTGGAGACATAATTTTGCGTGGAGGTATGGCCTCCAAAACGTCAGCATGTTACATTCACTAATATTTTTTAACTTAGGAGACGGATTCCGTACAGTGGCGCACTATTGGGGAAAATCGGCCAATAAAACACGGGCATTACTGGGAAGTGTGAAAGATGACCTCAGTTTGAGGAAGGCCGGCATATACCAAATTCCCTGTGAGTGTGGGAAGACTTATATCGGACAAACAGTACGCACCATCGAAGATCGTTGCCGAGAACATCAAAGGCACACTCGACTGAAATATCCAAATAAGTCGGCGGTAGCAGAGCACTGCTTGTCCGAGAAACACGAGATGGATTATGAGCGTACCAAGATCCTGGCTCAGACCTCTAAATATTGGGATAGCGTTATAAGGGAGGCTATCGAAATTCGCACCAGGGAAGATCTTATCAACCGAGATTGCCGCTACAATCTCAGCAATGCTTGGGACCCGGCATTGAATGTAATTAAGAAGACTCTCAGCAAGAAGTACGAACTGGCGACCAGGGCGGACGTAGCGAGCACATCGACGCTACGACAGATTCCGACGCCCACGTCTTCGCGACCGCCGGACGGCGAAGAGAGCGGCCCGCGGGGGCAGGGGATTTAAATCGGCCGCCCGCACTCAGGAGCTCAGTTCGTCAGCGCACCTTACGATGGCGACATGTCTGATAGCCGAAATACTGTGCCCGGCAGTATACCCGTGGACTGTTCGAGCAATTTGATATAGGGCCCTTGTGGTCTATTAAGTCAGGAAACTATCTCAAATAGACCCACAGAAACCATCTAAGCTACAGTGCACATATGTTGCGCGAGATTTTCAGTAAACCATTAGTACTAGAGAAAGAAGGAACATGACCTTTTTGTAGCAAATTTAAACTATTTTAATTCTGTATTGGAGAGCGTGGTTTTCGAGTTACTGAAGTAAAACGAAAAAAGTAACTAAATACAAGCCACACTAACCCCCTCAACAGTCAGGATTTTTAATATGCTCTCCATGGCACTACCCCTACAACTACGCAAAAATTGTGACCACCCCAGTTATTTCAAATATCCAACCTTTCTTGGTCTTCACTGATGGGTACTGCACTACAGTCGTATTTCTGACTCATTTTAATACATTCGAAGTTACAATCTTGGACGTATTTTTCATTGCCGCTACAATTTATAGCGGTACAATTAATTCCTAAATAAGACCTCATTTGCGTTTTGAATGTACTTCTGCACTCCATATATTCAATACACAATCATTTTGCGATGTGTTTACACATATCAGACGCGTGACAGCGCTGCTGTAGAGGTTGCAAAAAAACCTGTGAGAGTTTCGCTTCTGTATCTCGCAGATTTTGGGAGCGCCATGAACATACTAAAAATCCAGACCGTTGGGTGGGGGGTTACAAGGCTGGGTGAGTGTTTGAAGGTCACTTTTGTATTGGGTGCATAGATCCTGAGAAATCAGTACCCAGAAAAACCACCCCTGGCCGTAATAACGGCCTTGATACGCCTGGGCATTGAGTCAGAGCTTGGATGGCGTGTACAGGTACAGCTGCCCATGCAGATTCAACGCGATACCACAGTTCATCGAGAGTAGTGACTGGCGTATTGTGACGAGCCAGTTGCCCGGCCACGATTGACCAGACGTTTTCAATTGATGAGAGATCTGGAGAATGTACCGGCCAGGACAGCAGTCGAACATTTTCTGTATACAGAAAGGCCCGTACCGGACCTGCAACATGCGGTCGTGCATTATCCTGTTGAAATGTAGAGATTCGCAGGGATCGAATAAAGGGTAAAGCCACGGGTCGTAACACATCTGAAAAGTAGCGTCCACTGTTCAAAGTGCCGTCAATGCGAACAAGAGGTGACCGAGACGTGCAACCAATTGCACCCCATACCATCACGCCGGGTGATACGCCAGTATGGCGATGACGAATACACGCTTCCAATGTGCGTTCACCGCGATGTCGCCAAACACAGATGCGACCATCATGATGCTGTAAAAAGAACCTGGATTCATCCGAAAAAGAGACGTTTTGCCATTCGTACTCCCAGGTTCGTCGTTGAGTACACCATCGCAGGCGCTCCTGTCTGTGATGCAGCGTCAGGGGTGACCGCAGCCATGGTCTCCGAGCTGATAGTCCATGCTGCTGCAAACATCATCGAACTGTTCGTGCAGATGGTTGTTGTCTTGCAAACGTCCCCATCTGTTCACTCGGGGATCAAGACGTGGCTGCACGATGCGTTACAGCCATGCGAAAAGATGGTTCAAATGGCTCTGAGCACTATGGGATTTAACATCTCAGGTCATCAATCCCCTAGAACTTAGAACTACTTAAACCTAACCAACCTAAGGACATCACACACATCCATGCCCGAGGCAGGATTCGAACCTGCGACCGTAGCGGTCGCGCGGTTCCAGACTGAAGCGCCTAGGTCCGCTCCGCCACTACAGCCATGCGGATAAGACGCCTGTCATCTCGACTATTAGAGATACGACGCCGTTGGGATCCTGCACGGCGTTCCGTATTACCCTCCTGAATCCACCGATTCCATATTCTGCTAACAGTCATTGAATCTCGACCAACGCGAGCAGCAGTGTCGCGATACGATAAACAGCAATCGCGATAGGCTACAATCGGACCTTTATCAAAGTCGGAAACGTGAAAGGTGGCTACACTGAGCCACTGCGCCAGAGATTGCGCCAAAGAGTATTATTAAGCCGCCTCCACAGTGCCTGTCGAGGACTCGTGGTAGTCAGTTCTTGGGGAGAGCTCGTAGTAGAGTGTTTGTTGAGATGTGCTAGTAGGCAGTGCTTGCTGAGATGTGATATTGGAGAGTTCTGGTTGAGATGTGGTAGTAGCGAGTCGGTGTGGAGAGATTGTAATGTTTAGAGTGCTTTTCATCAATATAAATTAAGGTAACAAACTACTTTTCTTTTTTTTCTCATAATTTCAATGTCCTGAATAATGCGTCATTACAGGTTCAGTCAACAAAGCATCTGGCTTGTGTTCTTGTATTAGAGTGTAATTCTGGGTTTCTTGCGCAGTTATAGTATTTCTAATTTTTTTTAATTACTTAAGTATAAATGGTATTTAACATTTCTTGTCTTGTTGAAGAAGAACCGCGCCAGATGTGTACGTTGAGTCACACTCCCACACACAGAACAGTTACACTTGTGCTTTGGTTTCGTAGGTTTTATAGTTGCTGGGGACTTAATTAATTAATTGTGTTAACAGGAAATTTTCATTTCATTCATTGTTGTTGTTCTATGCAGTCAGATTGCGTACTAATACTAGTCAGGGCCAACCGTTTACGAAACAGCGTAATCGGACTTACAGCTACTAAAAATATTTGCATTTTATTTAATTAAGCCCCCATGCACGTGGCGACCGCTGCTTCGGATCGTCCCTTGGAATCTTCTGATTGTAAAAATAGTAGACAATAGTATTATTGTAGTAATTTGTAGTTTAGTAATTGTAGTCTATATTGCATGTGTAGATTTGGTAATTGGCATTCTTCTAATGGTATTTTTCAGAATTTAATTTTATTGTCTTGTATACGCGTTTGACAATTTAGTGCAATTATTTCAATTGTTCGTTAATCGTGTTTGAAGGAAACATTTTGTGTGAATGGTATTGTTGGAGATAAAGAGTCATTGTGTGTAATTTCGTACAGTGACGAGTTTTGTATGTTTTGTAAATGATTACGCGATCGATGAAAAAGGCAAAAATGATGAATAGTGAGAATAACGAAATTGTTAACATGGCGAACTCGCCAACAGAGGAAAACAGTATGATGGATAATGAAGTGGAAAACAATGTAATAAGTCGGGAAAATAGTCCGCAACCATTTCAAAATTTTTCTCAATCAGAATATTTACAGAATACGAGATTAACGACAGAAGATTCTGTAATAGTATTGTACATAGATGGCCTTACAGCTATGACGAAAGAAGCTGGTTTTGTGGGAAATGTTAGGGGCGAAATGAATTTTGAACTAGTTCATACGGAGCAGTTGACGAGTGCAATATTAAATTTGGGATCACAGTTACGATCTGAATTAAAAACAGATAGGGGAACAATGGAGCAGTTACGATCTGAATTAAAAACAGATAGGGGAACAATGGAGCAGTTTCGATCTGAATTTAAAACAGAGATAGGAACAATTAAAACATAGATGGGAACTTCACGATCTGAATTAAAAACTTATATGGAAACACTGGAAACACGGTTAGACTCACGAATAGGGACATGTTTCAAAAATATGAAAGATGAGTTAAAGAAAGAAATCAGAGAAGAAGTACAACCGATTTTGAATTCTCATAATAATAGATTAGTTGCAGTAGAGATTAGACAAAGGGAACAGGATAGAGAACAGGAGGAAAGAGATCGCGTGATAGTACAGAAATTTTCAGAGTTAAATTTACAACGTGCACACGATAAGGAGGAAATATTTGAGAGAATCGAGGAATCTGTGCCAAATGACAGATTAAATAACCTAACACAACAATATGATCAGTTAACTACCAAATGTGTCAGTACGTACGGAAGACGTAAATAAACAGAAAGAAAAAATAGGTGACTTATCGGAAAAAGTTGAGGAGATTTCAGACAAATTGACAAGTCTTAGTTTAAATGGGGACAAAGATTCAGATGACACAGCACCATTGCCATTTGCAGAAACCGAAGAGTATCAGAACATAAATAAACATGTTGAAAATCAGGGAAAATTTAATGAACGCGTTAAAAGGGAAGTTGAGGCATTACGAAAGCAAGTCAAACAGATCGAAGGCGAAATTGTAGGAAAAGACAGCAAAAGAAATTTGGAATCACAGATAGCAGAGGGGTTTGAAGAAAATAATTTGTTTCATTTACGGGATGCAACAAGAGAGCGCCAGGCGCGCGAACATGACAATAATCGACTTTGGGACTGGGACAGACGCGGTAGGTCTTTGTCGCCACGAGGAGAAAACTTTGACTATAAACACTTTTTGACTGTTCGGAAATTTAAGATCTTCCGCAATTCTAAGAATGACATACATCCATGTTCATGGTTAGATCAATTTATGTACGCACTCTCACCAAATTGGCCACTAAGTCACAAACTGGAATTTATGTGTGGATATCTAGAAAACGAACCGGCGACGCGGATGCGCGCACTCATTAGAGATTGTAATAATCTGAATGATTTTTATCATGCATTTCTATCGGCATATTGGTCCGAAAACACGCAAGACAGAGTCAAACATAGTCTGATTATGCAGCGTAATTTTAAACAGTCTGAGTTTCGCACGCCGGCAGAATACTTTGAAGACATGATTCGAAAGAATCAGTTCCTGTCCAACCCTTACAGCCCGACTGAATTAATCCGCATTTGTTTGACTAAGCTGCCACAATCCATAAGACAAATTGCTCTAGCTGGAAGATGTAAAGACGACATTGAGACTTTTAAGACTTTGTTGCAAGAACTTGAGTATGACAACGACGACGGGACTTCTTGTAACTTCTTCAGTAACAGTAATTACAATAGATTTTCAGAGAAAAGAGATAGTGATCGGAACGGGCGTTATATGGGTAATTTTGAGAATGACAGACGTAACAGACAGGGCAATAGATACCAGCCTTATGACAATAACAGACGTTCTAACAGAAATTACACAGACAATTATAATAACGGTAATTCGTACCGGAATGATCAATCATATGGAAACAGTAATCGGTATCATCAAGACAGAAATTATTCATACAATAATAGAAATTCTTACTACAGAAATAATCAGGGTAGTAGATACAACAATAATTTCAGAAGTGACAGTCGAAATTACATAAGAAGTAGTTATGCAGACAGACAGGAAAACAGAAATTTTAATTACAGACACAACCAAGAATTTGTATCTAACAGACAGGAGGGACCTAATTGGCATCCTCCACGTGACAGAACTTCAGAGAGACAAGTGCAAATAGTAGAAATTGATCCGCGAAATGACGCGAATACTCAAAGACGTGACGCAAACAATCGACAATGACTTGCAGCTTCGGCTTCTGGCAGCAATATAGACGGTTCAGAAAGTAATGACACCTCAACTTTACACTACGTACGCCTGGAAGACATGAGAGACATTTTGCAAGACGAAAAGGAAAATAATGTAGACACATTTTTACATCCTGTTATTGAAGTATGTGTGGGTAAGAATAAGTTCACTGCAGTTTTAGATTCGGGGAGCCCATTGAATGTCATTAGTGAATCAGTTTTTCGTATATGTGTAAGAACTATTGCTTGTCCTGTGTTACCTGTTTCTAAAACTACAATTCGAGGTGCTATTTCTGGAAAAAGTGTGGAAGTTAAACAACAGAACAACTTAAATTTCATTTGTCAAGGATATGAATTTTCTGCTAATTTTATTATTGTTCCATTACTCAGTACACAAATTATATTAGGTATGCAGTTTCTTAACACACGTAAGGCAATTTTGAACTTTAAAGAAGGAAGTGTGAATTTGACTGTTGCCGGAATGCCGAAATGTTTGAAATTTTTCGAGAGTTTAGCAAGATCTGAATCAGATACAAAGTGTTTAAGGTTTCTTACTTCTGATGTTTTCGTTGAGCATTATGACGACAATGTGTTCATTCATGACAACGACAATAGACACAGAGACGCGATGGATGATATAATTAATAGCGAAGAATTAATTAATGAAAAGGTTAATGAAGCTGAAGTGCCAGATGACATTGCAAGAGAAGAACTGCAGCAAATTTTGACTTCACATGCTACAGTATTTAGTCATCACACAGGAACTATACAAGGCTTACAATATTTATTTAAAGTAAAAGAACACACACCATTTCGGAGGAAAACGTACGCTATTCCTTTGGCTTACAAAGACAGGGTTAAGAGTGAACTTCAATACATGTTAGATCAAGGCATTATGGAGCCAGCAGTCAGTCCTTATACCAGCCCATTACATGTCGTTCTTAAAAAGGATGGGTCAATTCGTTTGGTTCTGGATTCCAGACAGATAAATAATATCATCATTCCTGAAACTGACCGTCCACAAAATTTAGATGAACTTCTTCAACATTTCCATGGAATTAAAGTTTTATCCATGATTGATATGCGCGCAAGTTTTTGGCAAATAGAACTCCACCCTGATTGTAGAAAATACACTGCCTTTTTAGCCTTTGGTAACTGTTAGCAGTTTCGGAAATTACCGTTTGGACTTACTGTATCTTCAGCAGCATTCATTCGTAGCTTAAATGAAATTTTACCTGTTTATCTTCGTGACAATATTACTTCTTATGTTGACGATATTCTTATTGCTAAACGTTCTTGGAGTGAGCACAACAAAATTTTGGATTCATTATTACGTATTTTTGCAAGAGTTGGCATTACAGTGAACTTAGAAAAATCTGAATTTGGTCGTTCTCAGGTGAAATTTCTCGGTCGCATTATTTCTACAGAAGGTATTGTTCCTGATCCAGAAAAATTAGACGCTATTCGTAATTATGGTGTTCCTACCACAAAACGTGATGTTCGTAGTTTCCTTGGTGTCTGCAATTTTCTTAGACGCTTTGTTAGATTGGACAATTTGGCCACACCTCGTTTATGTGAACTATCTGGAAAGAATTCTAATTGGTGTTGGGATGAGGAAGCTCAATCAGAATTTGAACAGCTTCGTGATGCTTTAGTTGCTGCTCCACTTCTTTCACATCCGGATTTATCTAAAGATTTTTGTTTGGCGACGGACTCATCATACAAAGGCCTAGGTGCACATTTATTTCAAGAGATAGAAGAAGACGGCGTTGTAGTACAGAAAACTATTGCGTTTGGAAGTCGTGTTCTCTCTAAATCAGAAAAGAATTATTCGATTACGGAACTTGAAGCTTTGGCTGTTGTTTGGGCTTTTACAAAATTTTGCACATTTTTGTTTGGCAGACATACTAAGGTTTACACCGATCATCGAGCTCTGGAATTTCTTATGTCGACAAAATTAACTCATGGCAGATTGTCATGATGGGCGTTGTACCTACAGGAATTTGATTTTATTATTGTTTACATACAGGGTTCTTCAAATATTGTTGCTGATGCTTTATCACGTGCACCTAAGGGTTTGAAACAAAATGCTGAAGAGGACTGCATAGAAAACAATTATTGTTTGATGTATATTCAAGGTGTTGCGTTTGAGAACTTTATTTCGTCTTCGCTCCAGGACATCGCTAAGGAGCAAAATAAGGATCCAATCTGGAAGGACATTAAGGAGAAGTGGAGGAGAAAGGAAAGTGTAGCGATTAGACAGCATTATTTAGTTCGCAATGACATTCTTTTTAAACGAAAATCGGTCGACAACTCTGTTTGGTTAGTTTGTATTCCTGATGAGTGGGTTAATAAGCTGATTTGGTATACGCATTTCAGTTATTCACACTTTGGTCCCAGAAAATGCTTTCATAAATTACAGGAAAATTGCTACTTCAGTAATATGGAAAAACGTATTCGATCTGTTCTGGCCAAATGCAAATTATGTCAAAAGGCTAATCCGCCAACAATTTCTCACAGAGCACCGTTGTTTCCTATCATTCCAGCGAAATTAAAGGAGATCGCTGCAGTCGATTTGTTCGGTCCAGTGGTTCGTTCTACTAATGGTTTTGCGTACATTTTCGTAGCAGTGGAGTTGACATCAAAATATGTGTGTTTTACACCGTTACGCAAAGCAACAGCTCGTTCAGTATCTAACGCCTTCATCAAACGTTTTCTTAAAGAAGTTGGTCATGTTGATAAGGTTATATCAGATAATGGATCACAGTTTCGTTCTAAAATTTGGCTTCGTACTCTACAGCGTCGTAAAATTAAACCAATTTTCATTTCACTTTTTCACCCTCAATCTAACGCTTCAGAGAGATGGATGAAGGAAATCAATAAATTATGTCGTCTTTGTTGTCATCAGAATCACAGAACGTGGGATCAGTATCTTCATATTTTTCAAAACATTCTGAATGAACTTCCTAATGGCTCAACTTCTTTACCGCCTATGCTGATATTAAAAAACAAGGCACCGACAAATCGCATATCTGAAATCGTTCCTTTTCCGCCTTCACGGAAACTGCGGCATTCTGAAGTTGTCAACCTGGCTCTACAAAATATTGCATCTGCGGCTGCTAAAAGAGAGAAATCAGCTAAACATCCTGGTCGTTTAAAAATATTGTCAGTTGGTCAAAAGGTATTAATTAAGTCTCATCGTTTGTCGCACAAAGGAAAAGGCTTGTGTCGCAAATTTTTTCTGCTTTATAACGGTCCATATAGAATTCGCAAAATTATTCATGATAACGCTGTTGAAGTAGAAACTCTTAAATCACGACGCTCTAAGGGAATACATCATATTTCAAACGTTAAAATTTTTTTGGAATGACATACTTTCGAGAAACCAACAGTTTACGTAAACATGCAGAGAATACAAGGATACCGCGCTGTGTTTTGGCGGCGGCACATACTCAAAGCAACAGTCAAGTCTGCGCGCCGCACAAGGCAGTCGTTGACCGCAAACAATTGCTTCGTACGTTACGCGCCTACAGCTGATCGAGCGCTCAGTGCGAATGCACTGACAGCTGTAAACAAATACACAGTTTAATTTCTCCGATTAAATTCAGTATAAAGCTATAGTGACTTGATGAATTATGTTATTAACGTTCAGTATTTTTCAAGATACGGTTCTATAAAATATTTAAGAACTTCAGGTAAATTCTGTGCGTGTCCGACGTTAAGACGACTTGCTATCGAGAAATTTTCGGGGAGAATGTAATTTCGAAGAAGAAACTAATAAACTAAAAAAGGTAACTATTAATTGAGTTTATTTTTCAGGTAACATATTTCCACTTAGGTACGTACTTTAGACGTAATTTGCTGCTCGCGATTACGTGATTCATACTTTGTGCTAATTTCATGTTCTATGAAATTACTTGTGAAGCGACGTGCTTGCGTACGTTAACTGATTTTGACAATGATTATTAATGAACTGGGTTGTAACTTGTGCATATTATGCATCGCTTGGCTGCACTGCTTTTTCACTGATGTCATATTTTTTTTTATTATGTGCCTGCTGTGCTTATTTATTTAAATTATAATTGTCACCTGATTAGTTGTGCTGATATGTATGTAAGTTATACTTTGTGATTTATCTGCTTGCGCCTTCATGTTTACTTATTAAGATTACATATGAACATTTATTTGCTTATGCTGATATGATGTTAATGACCCGTTTGCTGCTATGCGTATGGATTGCATATTTATACATCTCTGTTTGTTGTGATAACTACTCTTTAATTTGGTATATAGCAATGCTGATGTACAGTGTACGAACATAGAGTTTAGGTTACACTATGGTATTAGTTACAGATTGTTCGCTTGGCAGAGCCTCGTTGTAAGAATTGTGCTGCATCCACTTGTTGACATTCTGTTCTCTACTGGTATATTTACTCGCTATTGCTTGTTTTGCTTACGCTCAGTGCCTTATATTTTTAAGATAAGAAAATGAACTGCTATAATTCGACGAACGACATTAGTACAAGAAACTTCATAGAAGTCACATGAGCTGAGATTTTATGGAAGCTGTATAAATTTATGCTAATAGGAAGGAAGCTAACGACATGACATACCATTACTAGGTTTAGACCATTAATAATTATTACACTGCATTCTTCGTGAGCAATTGAAATAGGAAGTGACACTTAACACAAGAAACACTCCACATGTTTGCTTCTGCCATAATTCTTGAAGTGATGTACACACTGTGAAATATTATGATCATTCACACTCCGTAATCGTACTTAATTACTGAGAGTTATTCGCACTAAGCCTGTTAGAGGTCATGTATGCATTTCTTTTGTTTATAATTCATAATGGGTAGAAGATTTGGGTCAGATGGATTACACAGAGGTTGTGTGTTGACAATGTGTCTTCGGATTGTATGGGATGATGAACTGAAGTTTGCACTAGGATTTTATTTGTACTTGTTCGAGGAGACTGACTAGAGGAAAGAGTTGTTATGGAAGTGAAATGATATTAGCGATAAGGTTTATATGTGTCGACGTATTGAAGAGGTATTATTGAGGTATTGAGATTATATGAAGTTGATGATTATTGGAGTTTTTGTGGACAAGAGGTAAGGTAAATAATATTGATGATAAGGTTTATATGTATCGACGTAAGAGGTATTATTGAAGTATTGAGATTATGTGATGCTGATGATTATTGGAGTTTTGGTGTATAAGAGGTAAAGTAAGTGAGGAGCATATATTTTTTTTTTTTTTTTGTTGGTCTATATGGAACAAGGAGGATGAAGATAGCAGACTAGAACACTAAAGTGGAAGGAAGATTGTCTACACACACTTTGTTAAATCAATAAGCAGTACATACTTTTTTTAGAGAGACGAAGTATTTGCATATCTTGGCTTACCGACAGTTGTTCAGCAACAGTACATTTGATTTGGCTTGGCAAACATTGGTCTTGACATGATGACTATGACGTTGACTAACTATTATTGACTGTTATACATTGCTGCCACTACTACTTGATACACATGATGAACATCAAATTTTGACAGAATTGCATTTACACAGTTAACACTATTCAATTACACAGTAGTACTTAATGTGGATGAAAGATGAGTGAGTGTGTTTTGTGTGTTTTCCTTTCCTAATCATACCCACCTATCTCCTAAATATTATTTTATTTGTTGTAGTGGCTTGCACTGACACCCATAAATATTATAGTTTTACTGATATTTGTGTATTTGTAATACTTAATATGACAATTATCTGATATCATTTGTGTGTTTATTAGAATTTGTATGTTTAGTGTAAGAGCATTGTAAAAGCATTTCTATGTGTATTCAAACTATTGTTCATGCTTGAACTGTCTGATTAGTGATGGTGAATATTATGAACTGTTACCTGCACTTTTCAACATAATGGGTGCCACTTAGGAATGATTAATTTCTGCTGCTGAACTGTGTGATCAGTGATAGTAAATATTATGGACTGTTACTTGTACTTTTTCTACATGATTGGTGCCACTAGGACATGTTTAATTTCTGCTAATAAACTCTGATGAACAGTGTGATCGGTGATAGTGAATATTATGGACTGCTCTCTGGACCTGCTCATCATTGCTAGGTGCAACTGATGGAACTGCTTTTATTGAAATGATGTCACTTGTTGGTGTCTGCACCTGTTCAACATTACTCGGTGCCACTGATGAACTGCTTCTACTGAAATAAAGTCACTTGTTGCTGTGTGTACCTGCTCAACATTACTGGGTGCCACTGATGGACTGTTTTTTACTGAAATAATGTGACTTGTTGCTGTGTGTACCTGCTCAACACTACTGGGTGCCACAGATGGAACTGCTTTTACTAAAATGATGTCACTTGTTGGTGTTTGCACCTGTTGACCATTGCTGGGCTGGAATTATCAACTATTTGTTTTTTTTTTTTTGAATAATTAAAAGTATTTTATGTGAACATTTGTATAAACTGATTTTTTGTGTATTGTGTAAACTATTATGTAAAGCCACATGTATGAAAGAATTTGTATTGCCTACTGTATTTTATATATTAGGATATTGAAAGGTCAGTGCAAAGCCAAAATTTTAACTAATTATGTGATATTTAGGTATTAATATTATCTTTTATTTTTGTCTGTATTTTTGTGGACGAATTTGGTGGTATTTTCACCACCAATGCTGGCAAAAATACCATCAAATTCTGGCCTGTGGAGGAGGGGCATATGAAAGGTGGCTACACTGAGCCACTGCGCCAGAGATTGCGCCAAAGAGTATTATTAAGCCGCCTCCACAGTGCCTGTCGAGGACTCGTGGTAGTCAGTTCTTGGGGAGAGCTCGTAGTAGAGTGTTTGTTGAGATGTGCTAGTAGGCAGTGCTTGCTGAGATGTGATATTGGAGAGTTCTGGTTGAGATGTGGTAGTAGCGAGTCGGTGTGGAGAGATTGTAATGTTTAGAGTGCTTTTCATCAATATAAATTAAGGTAACAAACTACTTTTCTTTTTTTCTCATAATTTCAATGTCCTGAATAATGCGTCATTACAGGTTCAGTCAACAAAGCATCTGGCTTGTGTTCTTGTATTAGAGTGTAATTCTGGGTTTCTTGCGCAATTATAGTATTTCTAATTTTTTTTAATTACTTCAGTATAAATGGTATTTAACATTTCTTGTCTTGTTGAAGAAGAACCGTGCCAGATATGTACGTTGAGTCACACTCCCACACACAGAACAATTACACTTGTGCTTTGGTTTCGTAGGTTTTATAGTTGCTGGGGACTTAATTAATTAATTGTGTTAACAGGAAATTTTCATTTCATTCATTGTTGTTGTTCTGTGCAGTCAGATTGCGTACTAAAACTAGTCAGGGCCAACCGATTACGAGACACAGCGTAATCGAGCATACAGCTACTAAAAATTTAAAAATTAATTTCATTTTATTTAATTAAGCCCCCATGCAAACGTGATGGTACGCATTTCTCCTCCTTACACGAGGTATCGCAACAACGTTTCACCTGGCAACGCCGGTCAACTGCTGTTTGTGTATGAGAAATCGGTTGGAAACTTTCCTCATGTCAGCACGTTGTAGGTGTCGCCATCTGCGCCAGCCTTGTGTGAGTGCCCTGTAAAGCTAATCATTTGCATATCACAGCATCTTCTTCCTGTCTGTTAAATTTCGCGTCCGTAGCACGTCATCTTCGTGGTGTAGCAATTTTAATGGCCAGTAGTGTAGTTTGCGCGAAGAGTGCGAGAGAATACCGAAAATCTAGCGCGATGTGCATGCGCTGTAGCTTGGGGATAGTTGTGGGCCAAAATGATATCGTTTCCTGACCTGACGGAGTAATAGTGTCCTGTATCAAACTGTTCGTCTTGACTTAGTCACCGAGCGAGGTGGCGCAGTGGTTAGCACACTGGACTCGCATTCGGGAGGACGACCATCCTGATTTAGGTTTTCCGTGATTTCCCAAATCGCTTCAGGCAAATGCCGGGTTGGTTCATTTGAAAGGGCACGGCCGACTTCCTTCCTCGTCCTTCCCTAATCCGATGAGATAGATGACCTCGCTGTTTGGTCTCTTCCCCTAAACAATCCAATTCGACTTAGTCTACCCTTCTAAAGTACTTTGTGTAAAGTTGCCGTTTATACTCTGTGTACATTACCTCTATACTGGCTCTCTAGCTAGTTCGCACACCAGCTGGGAACCCAGTAGGTGACGAGTTGAGATGGGATAACACAGATGGTTCTACGCGCTTGTCTTGGCAAATGGTGTGCTGGTTCTCAGTTTCCATCTCAGGAAACGCTGTAGACAAACAATCGTAATAGGATAACACACAAACATGGTTTATTCGATTCACATATACGTGTGGGACACACAAGTTGTCCCCCTTCCATTAAGTGACGAATCCAGCAGAGGAAACGGCACTCGGTTAAAATAAAGGATAAATTTGTCAAATAATGAAAACAACGGAGCCTTCAAGATGTGACAAACACTAAGACAGAGAGAAAGCTGCATTCTTGGAGAGATGACGCTGTTGTTCCCTTAAAATTAGGTTATCAGTGGGCACACTGGCTCAGAGAACGATCTTATGGTCACTGATAATACACTACTGGCCATTAAAATTGCTACACCAAGAAGAAATGCAGATGATAAACGGGTATTCATTGGACAAATATATTATATTAGAACTGACATGTGATTACATTTTCACGCAATTTGGGTGCATAGATCCTGAGAAATCAGTACCCACAACAACCACCTCTGGCCGTAATAACGGCCTTGATTCGCCTGGGCATTGAGTGAAACAGAGCTTGGATGGCGTATACAGGTACGGCTGCCCATATAGCTTCAACACGACACCACAGTTCATCAAGAGTAGTGACTGGCGTATTGTGACGAGCCAGTTTCTCGGCCACCATTGACCATACGTTTTCAGTTGGTGAGAGATCTGGACAATGTGCTGGCCAGGGCAGCAGTCGAACATTTTCTGTATCCAGAAAGGCCTGTACAGAACTTGCAACATGCTGTCGTGCATTATCCTGTTGAAATGTAGGGATTCGCAGGGATCGAATGAAGAGTAGAGTCACGGGTCGTAACACATCTGAAATGTAACGTCCACTGTTCAAAGTGCCGTCAGTGTGAACAAGAGGTGTCCGAGACGTGTAAGCAATGGCACCCCATACCACACGCCAGATGATACGCCAGTATGGCGATGACGAATACACGCTTCCAATGTGCGTTCACCGCGATGTCGCCAAACACGGATGCGAGCATCATGATGCTGTAAACAGAACCTGGATTCATCCGAAAAAATAACGTTTTGCCATTCATGCACCCAGGTTTGTCGTTGAGTACACCATCGCAGGCGCTCCTGTCTGTGATGCAGCGTCAAGGGTAACCGCAGCCGTGGTCTCCAAGCTGATAGTTCATGCTGCTGCAAACGTCGTCGAACTGTTCGTGCAGATGGTTGTTGTCTTGCAAACGTCCCCATCTGTTGACTCAGGGATCGAGTCGTGGTTGCACGATCCATTACAGCCATGCGGATAAGATGCCTGTCATCTCGACTGCTAGTGATACGATGCCTTTGGAATCCAGCACGGCGTTCCGTATTACCCTCCTGAACCCACAGATTCCATATTCTGCTAACGGTCATTGGATCTCAACCAACGCGAGCAGCAACGTCGCGATATGATAAACCGCAATCGCGATAGGCTACAATCCGACCTTTATTAAAGTCGGAAACGTGGTGGTACGCATTTCTCCTCCTTACACGAGGCATCACAACAACGTTTCACCAGGCAACGCCTGTCTACTGCTGTTTGTGTATGAGAAATCGGTTGGAAACTTTCCTCATGTCAGCACGTTTTAGGTGTCGCCACCTTGTGTGAATGTTCTGAAAAGCTAATGATATGCGTATTACAGCATCTTCTCACTGTCGGTTAAATTTCGCGTCTGTAGCCCGTCATCTTCGTGGTGTAGCAATTTTAAAGGCCAGTAGTGTATAAGGGAACTGATAAGATTAGGCCTTGTAGTACCAGGTTTTACTTGACCTTGAGAGGAGGTATCATGTTACACTTAAGACGAATGGGCAAAGTATATACAAGGTCATTTCCAGCTCCATTTCCTCCCCAGCAGACCTGCACATAAACTTGCAAGTGGTACATTAAAGGTCACCCCTGCCCTCACACCCAGGCCTGTCCACACATCTGGAGCACTGCTGGTTCTAGATGGCCTTGGCCTTGAGTATCAACTTACACATCCCCTCCATGCACTCCTCCCCTGTCCTCCTCCCAACTGGGCCAATAAGATTGAAGCTCTGCCTACCCTCCCCATCCCCTATAACTAGAGGAATGTGCAGGATGCATTATTCGAGTACTGTGTATCATAGGGAGAGGATCAAGATATTTTTGGAATCAGGGTATGATTTTATTGGAAATAAAAATGAATCCAATTACGCGAGTTTCGTACAACTACTCTCGATGTCACAACAGTGTCATGTCATGCCAATGCTGCATGACATCAGCATTGCAATATGTCAGTGTCACATTGCACTGACATCATGATGCTCTCAGCCAATCACAATGGAGCCTGTGCTCAAAAGAATCTCGATTATCTTAATTATTTATTAATCATGGATTGTTGTTCACGATTCAAAATATGTGCTCGATAGTGAGAGGATCAGGATGTTAGCATTTGTTACAACTAACATTGTTATTGCAATGGCATAATTCTCCATCAAGGTGCCAGAAGAGATCAGCACCCACCTCCCAGGCAAATAAGAAAATGTGTCAGTAATCACATAATTAATTATTGTTGTGATTTAATTTTTTGCAATTATTACCCATTTTTTCCAAATACGAATATTTATATTCTTAATACGACGTCAACCAGTCACTGAATCTTATTATTTAAAAACAAAAACGCTCTTTCAGAGAATTTGAATGTGAAAGAAACACTACCTTGCAATAATAAACAATTACCGGTACACATAATTTAAAAACAAATGTACTCTTACAAAGTCATAAAACGTTGAAGAAACACCACAAAACGATTGTATCTATCTATCACTTAAGCCTTGTCCCACAGTTACACTGGGTCAGCCATCGTTAATCGGATTTGGCATGTTAACGTTTAAAGGGTGGCCAGATGCCCTTCCTGCCGCCAACCTGTACCCCCCGGGACGGAATTAGTGTACCCCAACTGTCTGCGTCGAGTGTAATCCATGCAATAGTGTGAAAGTGTTCAGATGTCTGCGAGCCATGTAAATGAGGTGGAACATGGGGACCAGTCCTGTATTCACCTTGTGGGATGTGGAAAACCGCCTAAAAACCACATCCAGGCTAGCCGGCACACCGGCTCTCGTCGTTGATCCACCGGGCGGATTCGATCCGGGGCCGGCGCGCCTACCTGAGTCTAGGAAGCAGCGCATTAGCGCTCTCGGCTAACCTGCTGGGTAAACACCACAAAACGACATTTAAAGAAATTACTGCTCCACATTATTCAACAACAAATTCACTCTTGCAAAGACTATAAATATTAAAGAAATAGCACAGTACGATATATCAACAAATAAACTCTTGCTAAGTCATTTGCAGATTACTAGTGTGTGTGACATCACAGTATATGTGTTAAAATCAGCGCTTTCTCGTATTGGCTAGAAATAGTTACATCATGGCATATCTCACAAAATCTCAGTAAATATTAACATAATGTATCGTAAAGCTGTAGTGTGGAATGATATAGCAAAATTTTGTAATCACTACCGTTTCACCGATTTGCAAGACTGTCAACCAAAATTGTGTGTATCACACCGCTACAAATACCCATGTAGAGATGATGATTATGTTGGTCTGTTTGGCGCGCAACATCGAGGTCATCAGCTCCCATACAAGTTCCCAATCAGTTCCCTTCCAATCTCGCCACATCCCAAATGATAAGATGATGAGGACAACACAAACACCCAGTCCCCGGGCGGAGAAAATCACCGGCGCGGCCGGGAATCGAAGCCAGGACCTCGTGATCCAGAGGTAGCAATGCTAGCCACTAAACCACGGGCTACGGACCCCCTGTAGAGAGGTGACCAGTACTGGCAACATCAATGGTATGTGGGATCTCCGTAGGCTAGGCTACACTTCACACTCTGCTTAGCGTGCGTGGATTCTGGCCACAGCAACCAAACCAAATAGAGCAGCTAACACTATGTTAGCCCATTCCCAACTGCCGAGAAATGATAGAAAAATTATCATTATTGAAACAATATCTGTGTAATCGTTCCTGTTATGACCGACCTGATTGCTCGCAGAAGAGACATTGCTATTAAATCAAGCATTCAGGGAGTGGCACCCAGCCCACGTTATTAGCAACAAACCTACCATGAAATGACGGCACCAACGCTTTCGCCTGCAAAAATCTGTGGGCTGCCTTGTTGATAAGCGTTGCTAACAATTTAAGTGCCTCACACTCCAATCTTTCTCTTTGAGCTCATGGCCGCGCGGGATTAGCCGTGAGGTCTTAGGCTCTGCAGTCATGGACTGTGCGGCTGGTCCCGGCGGAGGTTCGAGTCCTCCCTCGGGCATGAGTGCGTGTGTGTGTGTGTTTGTCCTTAGGATAACTTTGGTTAAGTAGTGTGTAAGCTTAGGGACTACTGACCTTAGCAGTTAAGTCCCATAAGATTTCACACACATTTTTTTCTGTGCTCATTATAAAGAAGCTTTTACTCCTCGCTCAATGATCCCACTTTCAAGGCTAGAGTTTAGGCAAGGGCAACGCCATGTTTGGTCAGCCAGTTGTCGAGTATTAAATAAAAAAGAGTAAGTAGACAATTAAACTGCCACAATAGGATATTTAAACAAACACTTGCTACATCCCTACATTATTAGTGTGTTACATCACTGTAAAACTCGTAACATGACTATGTAAAAATCCAGGTATGTACTCTTACAGCACATCGCTATGAAAAATTAGCACAGCTTATTATTATAACGAAATACACCATTTTCGATGACACATTATTTAACAAGGAGTTCATTGCCGCAGCGTGCGAGCGGTTCTAGGCGCTACAGTCTGGAACCGCGCGATCGCTACGGTCGCAGGTTCGAATCCTCCTCGGGCATGGATGTGTGTGATGTCCTTAGTTTAGTTACGTTTAATTAGTTCTAAGTTCTAGGGGACTGATGACCTCAGAAGATAAGTCCCATAGTACTCAGAGCCATTTGAACTATTTTTGAACCGCAGCGTGGCAGGGTAGCCGTTTGGTCTGGGGCGCCTTGCCTCGGTTCGCAAGACTGAACGGCTCCTCCCCCACCCCCCGCCCCACCCCTCCCTCCTTGCCCCCCCTCCCTCCCTCCCTCCACCGGTCGGAAGTTAGAATTCTACCTCGGGCATGGGTGTGTGTTGTCCTTAGCGTAATTTAGTTTAAGCCTAGGAAGCGATGACGTCAGCAATTTGGTCCCATAGGAACTTACCACCACCATGCGGTACATTGCCGATAGAACCTTCTGTAAGCACAGATTAACAGTGGTCTCATCCCTCCACTGCTAACAACGATTCTCCTCCAACATTCCAAAAATGCACACATAAATACAGAAACGAACAATTAGCTCACAAACTAAATGAAACTTATGTACAACACACAAACATTAGCTGCTGGTACCTGCCAGAAAAAAAAGTCTTTCATATACTTCATAAATACAGAATCCACAACATTGTACAGAAGTGGTAGAAAAGTATATTTTGTTAAAATACAGTCTAAAAAGCTGCGAGGAACTGCACACGATATGATCTATCTATGTACACTACTGGCCATTAAAATTGCTACACCAACAAGATGACGTGCTACAGACGCGAAATTTAACCGACAGTAAGAAGATGCTGTGATATGCAAATGATTAGCTTTTCAGAGCATTCACACTAGGTTGGCACCGGTGGCGACACCTACAACGTGCTGACATGAGGAAAGTTTCCAACCGATTTCTCGTACACAAACAGCAGTTGACCGGCGTTGCCTGGTGAAACGTTGTTGTGATGCCTCGTGTAAGGAGGAGAAATGCGTACCATCATGTTTCCGACTTTGATAAAGGTCGGATTGTAGCATACCGCGATTGCGATTTATCGTATCTCGACATTCCTGCTCGCTTTGGTCGAGATCCAATAACTGTTAGCAGAATATGGAATCAGTGGGTTCAGGAGTGTAATACGGAACGCCGTGCTGGATCCCAACGGTCTCGTATCACTAGCAGTCGAGATGACAGGTATCTTATCCGCATGGCTGTAACGGATCGTGCAACCACGACTCGATCCCTGAGTCAACAGATGGGGACGTTTGCAAGACAACGACCATCTGCACAAACAGTTCGACGACGTTTGCAGCAGCATGGACTATCAGCTCGGAGACCATGGCTGTGGTTACCCTTGACGCTGCATCACAGACAGGAGCGCCTGCGATGGTGTACTCAACGACGAACCTGGGTGCACGAATGGCAAAACGTTATTTTTTCGGATGAATCCAGGTTCTGTTTACAGCATCACGATGGTCGCATCCATGTTTGGCGACATCGCCGTGAACGCACATTGGAAGCGTGTACTCGTCATCGCCATACTGGCGTATCACCCGACGTGATGGTATGGGATGCCATTGGTTACACGTCTCGGTGACCTCTTGTTCGCATTGACGCCACTTTGAACAGTGGACATTACATTTCAGATGTGTCACGACCCATGGCTCTAACCTCCATTCGATCCCTGCAAAACCCTACATTTCCGCAGGATAATGGAAGACCGCATGTTGCAGGTCCTGTACGGGCCTTTCTGGATACAGAAAATGTTCGACTGCTACCCTGGCCAGCACATTCTCCAGATCTCTCACCAACTGAAAACGTCTGGTCGATGGTGGCAGAGAAACTGGCTCGTCACAATGTGCCAGTCACTACTCTTGATGAACTGTGGTATCGTTTTGAAGCTGCATGGGTAGCTGTACCTGTGTACGCCATCCAAGCTATGACTCAATGCCCAGGCGTATCAAGGCCGTTATTACGGCCAGAGGTGGTTGTTGTGGGTACTGATTTCTCAATATCTATGCACCCAAATTGCGTGAAAATGTAATCAAATGTCAGTTCTAGTATAATATATTTGTCCAATGAATACCCGTTTATTATTTGCATTTCTTCTTGGTGTAGCAATTTTAATGGCCAGTAGTGTAGTTGACTGGCAACGGAATGACGCGCTGTGAAATTGTCTGCGGGATCCCAACCACTACATAACTCTTCGGTCGTAACAGACACGTTACAGAACACAGAGACCACTTTGCGACCGTTATACAATACAGTAGCCGGGTAATTCCATGAACATTCATGCGCTACCAGCACCAGCGATTGCCTGAAGCAGGGGCTTGATAACGCACCACAGTCGAAGGTGTACCGCAGCAGATCATTATTAAACACTCTACAATATTCTTTAATAGGACGCCACTGTCCCGCGTACGCCGCATACTCTCCAGATACTCCCATCTGAGAGGTACTACTGCACCTCGCGTATATGTTAACCGTCTAGCTCGAGAAATTAGCAACATGCCTATATATGCAGTCGATAGGATTCAACTTGCAGACAACACGCTATCACTGGTTGTCAATAACCGCGGAGGAGCTACTGAATGATAACTCTGTACGCTCTGTCCACTCTCTGTCTGCGCCAGTAACGGCCGCGCTCGCAATTGTCGCCCGTCAGAAGAGGCAGAGGACACAATAAGACGACACCTGCACAGGTGTCCAATCTGTGGGCACAGACAGCAATCAGCTTTAAAAACATTCTCACTACTGGCCATTAAAATTGCTACACCAAGAAGAAATGCAGATGATAAACGGGTACTCATTGGACAAATATATTATACTAGAACTGACATGTGATTACATTTTCACGCAATTTGGGTGCATAGATCCTGAGAAATCAGTACCCACAACAATCGCCTCTGGCCGTAATAACGGCTTTGATACGCCTGGGCATTGAGTCAGAGCTTGGATGGCGTGTACAGGTACAGCTACCCATGCAGCTTCAACAGGATACCACAGATCTTCAAGAGCAGTGACTGGCGTATTGTGACGAGCCAGTTGCTCGGCCACCATTGACCACACGTTTTCAGTTGGTGAGAGATTTGGAGCATGTACTGGCCAGGGCAGCAGTCAAACATTTTCTGTATCCAGAAACGCCCACAGTGCATTACGCTGCTGAAATGTAGGGTTTCGCAGAGATCGAATGAAGGGTAGAGCCACGGGTCATAAACCATCTGAAATGTAACGTCCACTGTTCAAAGTGCCGTCAATGCGAACAAGAGGTGATCGAGACGTGTAACCAATGGTACCCTATACCATCACGCCGGGTGATACGCCAGTATGGCGATGACGAATACACACTTCCAATGTGCGTTTATCGCGATGTCGTCAAACACGGATGCGACCATCATAATGCTGTAAACAGAACCTGGATTCATCCGAAAAAATGACGTTTTGTCTTTCGCGCACCCATCGCAGCCGCTCCTGTCTGTGATGCAGCGTCAAGGGTAACCGCAGCCATGGTCTCCGAGCTGATAGTCCATGCTGCTGCAAACGTCGTCGAACTGTTCGTGCAGATGGTTGTTGTCTTGCAAACGTCCCCATCTGTTGACTCAGGGATCGAAACGTGGCTGCACGATCCGTTACATCCAGGCGAATAAGATGCCTGTCATCTCGACTGCTAGTGATACGAGGCCGTTCGGATCCAGCACGGCGTTCCGTATTACCCTCCTGAACCCACCGATTCCAAATTCTGCTAACAGTCATTGGATCTCGACCAACGCGAGCAGTAATGTCGCGATACGATAAACCACAATCGTGGTAGGCTACAATCCTACCTTTATCAAAGGCGGAAGCGTGATGGTACACATTTCTCCTCCTTACACGAGGCATCACAACAACGTTTCACCAGGTTACGCCGGTCAACTGCTGTTTGAGTATGAGAAATCGGTTGGAAACTTTCCTCTTGTCAGCACATTGTAGGTGTCGCCACTGGCGCCAACCTTGTGTGAATGCTCTGAAAAGCTAATCATTTGTATATCACAGCATCTTCTTCCTGTCGGTTAAATTTCGCCTCTGTAACACGTTATCTTCGTGGTGTAGCAATTTTAATGGCCAGTAGTGTGAAATACAGAACCAGTTTCTCACTACAGAAGTAGTGATGAACTATGTACAATCGGCTGTAGTATATCTTCCACTACTGGTATACATAAGCATTATCAGCATGTGACAGCAGCCACTATGACGCAGGTAAGCAGGTACATTAGCAGAAGCATGCTCCTGTTCTGATCCGTTTATCGTATTCCGTAATTCCTGTCACAAATGGCAGCCTTGAGGGACTTCGGTCTTGGAACCAGACCTGATATACATATATACAAGTACGACACCTTTTGCCTGTTTATATACAGGGTGTAAATAGAGTCCGGGAACATTTTCAATTACTTATTGCACAAGAACTAAATATTGTACAGATGTCATACATATTGCATTTTGAAGATAAACTCTGAAAGTTTACAAACATACGATGTGCGAACCGTGAGTGACCTGGCAGACGTTAAAACGGTGATCAGATTCTTGCCATACCCGCTCCACATTCACTTCACTCACACTGGGACGTCCGCTTCTCTTTGCTGGGCACAAGCAACCGCTCGTAACGAATTTGTTGTGCCAGTGGTTGTTGGTAGCTTCTTACCGTACTCGGTTCTAAACATCCATTGAACAGCTGTAGAACGCTTGTTTTTGTCGAATTCCAACACACAGAAAGCTCGCTCCGCACCTGACCTCGCCATGTTTGCGACTAGCGCTGACTATCGGCAAATTACCAAACTACGCTGTGGCGGAAATATGAAAAAAAAACTTTCAGGGTTTCTCTTCAAAATGACATATGTATTGTATCTGTACAACTTTTAGTTCTTGTGCAATAAATAGTTGAAAGTATTCCCGGACTTTATGTACACCCTGTATATAAACAGGCAAAAGGTGTCTTACTTGGGCGACTGTAGGAAGATACAACATGACTAGAAAAAAGGTCTATTTGATGTGATGAATGTAAGTTAATGCAGACGAGTTGGTAAAGCAATCCTGTGATGATCGGATTGGGATGGGTTGTTTGGGTGAATGGGGATGGGGAGAAGAGACCAAACAACGAGGTCATCTGTCTCATCGGATTAGGGAAGGATGGGGAAAGAAGTCGCCCGTACCCTTTCAAAGGAACCAGCTTGGCATTTGTCTGGAGCGATTTAGGTTCAAATGGTTCAAATTGCTCTGAGCACTATGGGACTTAACTTCTGAGGTCATCTGTCCCCTAGAACTTAGAACTACTTAAACCTAACTAACCTAAGGACGTCACACACATCCATGCCCAAGGCAGGACTCGAACCTGCGACCGTAGCTGTCGCGCGGTTCCAGACTGTAGCGCCTAGAACCGCTCGGCCACCCCGGCCGGCAGCGATTTAGGGAAATAACGGAAAACTTAAACCAGGATGGCAGGACGCAGGATTGAACAGTCGTCCTCCCGAATGCGAGTCCAGTCTGCTAACCACTGCGCCACCTCGCTCGGTCCCGTAATGTTCGAATACAGCGTCAGCACTGTATTGTTTGACACAGTCACGCTGCAAAGCGATATGAAATGGAACGAGCACGTAAGGACGGCAGTAGAGAAGGCGAATAGTCGACTTCGGTTTAGTGAGACAATTTTGGGAAGGTTTGGTTCATCCGCGCGGGAGGTCGCATGTATACGCTGGTGCGACCCACTCTTGAGTGCTGCTCGACTATTCGGGATCCCCATCAGATCGTATTAAAGAAAGACATCGAAGCAATTCAAAAGCGGGCTGCTAGATGTATTGAAGGTAGGTTCGATAAACATGCGAGTATTACGGAACTGAAATGTGAATCTGTGGACAGAAGACGACGTTCTTTTCGCGGAACACAGCTGAGAAAATTTAGAGAACTAACATTTGATGCTGGCTGCAGAACGATTCTACTGCCATCAATGTACATCCCGTGTAAGAATCACGAAGATGAGAGAAATTGGGAGGCATATAGACAGTCGTCTTTTCCTTACTCTTTTTGTGAGTGGAACAGGAAAATAAATGACTTGTAGTGTACAAGGGCACGGTTTCACCACGCAGATGGCAAGGATAAAAAAAAAAGGAGACACGTCGATGCTAGGGCATCGAGTGTTTGCCAGTTTCATTCCGTGTACTCAGTTGGACAGTATCTATACCTCACGGACAGGCAAATGAACAATATAACTAGATGTCAGCATTTGATAGAGGACGTGTAGTTGGGCTTGAAGAAGCCGGTTGGAATAATCGACGAATCGCTCAACATTTGAATAGCAGCGATGGCACTGCTGATGGCAGGAATGAGTGAGTCATGGCCGAACACAGCATCAAGAGGGAAGCAGTCGACCTAGAGAGACGACAAAACGTGAGGACCGAGCATCGTCAGGGAAGCACACAGAGCCCCAGATTCATCTGTCCGACGTGCAACTGGTGCTTCAGTGACCACGAGAACCATTAATACACTCTACGATCAAAAGTAGCCGGCTACTTGGCTGAAAATGACTTACAAGTTCGTAGCGCCCTCCATCGGTAATGCTGGAATTCAGTACGGTGTTGGCCCACTCTTAGCCTTGATGACAGCTTTCACTCTCGCAGACATACCTTCAGTCAGGTGCTGGAAGGTTTCTTGGGGCAACCCATTCTTCATGGAGTGCTGTACAGAGGGGAGATATCGGTGTCAGTCGGTGAGGCATAGCACGAAGTCAGCGTTCCAAAACATCCCGAAAGTGTTCTGTAGGATTTAGGTCAGGACTCTGTGCAGACCAGTTCATTACAGGGATGCTATTGTCATGTAACCACTCCGCCATAGCCCCTGCATTATGAACAGATGCTCGATCGTGTTGAAAGATGCAGTCGCCATCCCCGATTTGCTCTTCAACAGTGGAAAGCAAGAAAGCGCTTAAAACATCAATGTAGGCGTATGCTGAGATAGTTCCACGCGAAACAACAAGGGGTGCAAGCCTCCTCCATGAAAAACACGGCCACATCACAACACCACCGCCTGTTGGTACTACATACGCTGGCAAATGATGTTCACCGGGCATTCGCCATATCCACACCCTGACATCGGATCGCCACATAGTGTACCGTGATTCTTGACTCCACACAACGTTTTTCCGCTCTTCAGTCGTCCAATGTTTACGCTCCTTACACCGAGCGAGGCGTCGTTTTGTGTTTACCGGCGTGATGTGTGGCTTATGACCAGCCACTCGACCATGAAATCAATTTTTCTCATCTCCTGGATAACTTTCATAGTACTTGCAGTGGATCCCGATGCATTTTGGAATTCTTGTGTGACGGTCCGGATAGATCCTGCCTATTACACATTACGACCTTCTTCAACTATCGGCGGTCTCTGTCACTCAACAGACGACGTTGGCCTGTACGCTTTTGTGCTGTACGTGTCCCTTCACGTTTCCGCTTCACTATCACATCGGAAACAGTGGACCTAGGGATGTTAAGGAGTGTGTAAATCTCCCATACAGACGTATGACCACGTTCGAAGTCCGTGAGTTCCGCGGAGTGGCCCATTCTGCTCTCTCACGATGTCTAATGACTACTGAGGTCGCTGACTGGAGTAGTTGGCAGTAGGTGGCAGCACAATGCACCTAATATGAAAAACGTATCTTTTTGGGGGTGTCCGGATACTTTTGATCACATAGTGTAGCTGGATCACAGAAAGGGTGCCGAGCTCACGGAACTCCTTGTGCCCACTACAATTGACCCACCAACCCTCTTTACAGTGCAATCAGGCACATTCGGCCTGGAATCTCACTGACTGGGGTAGAGACCTTTTCATCGATGAGTTCCGCTTCGAACTGAGCCCTGATAATCAGCGAAGACGTGTCTGAGACGTCCCTGACAGCGGTGGGATACCAAACTGACTGTCGCCCGCCATACAGCCCGACAGCTTGGAGTGATGGTTTGCCATGTCATTCCATTTGACAGCGGGACCTCTGGTTGTCAGCTGTGGCACCCATACAGCGCAGCGGTACTTCGACGATATTCTACGTCCTGTTTGATTACCCTTCATGGCAAGGCATACTGGGCTTACATTTCAGTAAGTTAAAGCCTCCTCTCACACAACAACAGTTTCTATTGCTTGTCTTCGTGCTTGTCAAACCCTACCTTGGCCATCATGGTCGCCGGATCTCTCCCCGACTGAGAACGTTTCGAGCATTATGGGCAGGACCCACCGACGAGCTCAGGATTTTGACGGGCTTACCGCGCCAACTGGACTGAACGGCATCCGACAACTCTACCAATCAATGCCAAGCCGAATAACTGCTTGCAAAAAGGACCAGGGATTGACTAACGCTTTTTGATTTGGTCAAGTAGTGAAGCTCTTTCTCTTGAATGAATCATCCGATTTGGTTGTCTGTACATGTACACCACATCCATCGATTTCCATTCCATTCGGATAATTCCTTCGTGGTATGTCTTTTTTTGTGTCAGAGCGTGTATAAGTGTGACTTTTTATCATCATCATCATCTTGGACAGTTTCCAGCCACTGGCTGGGTCTGTCGGGAACACAAGCCTCTCCATCGTGTTCTGTCTTTCCACCATTCCCCCTCTTCCACCTTCGTCCAGTTCTCTCCTCTTATCGCTACACATTCCTTCACTCCCTTCACCCATCTATCTCTTGGTCTTCCCCTGGGCCTCTTCCCCTCCAGTTGCAGATCAAACATCCTCTTTGGAATTCTTCCCTCATCCATTCTCTTCATGTGTCCATACCACTGCAGTCTTGATTTTTCTATCCTGTCCTGTACTGGTTCCTCCTTTAGTCTTTCCCTCACATACACATTTCGCAATCTGTCTCGTCTTGTTACACTCAACCTGCTCCTCTGGAACTTCATTTCACTAGCTTGTATTCTACTTTTGTCGCTTTTATGCATTACCCATGTCTCACTTCCGTATGCCAATATGGGGACAAAGTAGGTTCGGTATATAATTCCCTTGGATTTCTGTGGCACCTCCTTGCTCCAAATAAGCCCCCTAATGCATTTGAAGAACTGCCCTGCTTTTCTGCACCTTTCATTTATTTCCATTGCGTTTCCCCCCTTACTTTCAATCATGCTTCCCAGGTACTTGAAGTTCTCTACCACTTGTAGTTTTACCCCTCCACAAGTTATATCCACATTTGGCCTATTCTTCTTCCTTGTTGTGACAATTATTTCACTTTTCTTTGCAGAGAAATGCATTCCATATTGTGCTGCCGTTGCCTCCCATACATCTAACTGCTCTTGCACCTCCTTCTCGCAATTTCCCCATAACATCAGGTCATCGGCAAAAAGCACTGCTTTCATTTTATGATCTCCAATCGCATCTGATACTTGCTGTAGGATTTCATCCATAACAATAATAAACAATAAAGGTGAAAGTGTACTTCCCTGTCACAGCCCATTTTCCAGCTTGAACCATGCAGTACGTTCCCTCCCCACTTTCACACAACTCTCACTTCCCTCATACATTTTTCTGACTTTTTGTGTTATCTCGTCATCTATCCCTTTTGCTTTCAGCACATCCCAGAGCTTGTCCCTATAGATACTGTCATACGCCTTCTCAATATCTAAAAAGGCCATGATTAAGTCCTTCCCGTACTCATAGTGCCTTTCCTGCAGTTGCCTTACCGCAAATATGAGGTCCGTTGTTGATCTTCCCGGTCTGAAACCATACTGCTCCTCTTGCAGTCTACTTTCAATACTGCTTCTTATTCTCTTCTCCAGGATCTTTTCATAGATTTTTCCACAGTGGCATAGCAGGGTAATTCCTCTGTAGTTCTCACATCTCCTTTTATCCCCTTTCTTGAAGATCGGGACTATAATTCCTTTCTTCCAATCCTCAGGAATTCTGTTCTCCTTCCACACCACCCTCAGCACTCTGTATAGCCACTGGGTTCCTACTTCTCCTGCTGCTTGTATCATATCCACTGTTACTTCGTCCAAACCTGGTGCCTTGCCCCCTTTCATCCTCTTTATGGCTTCTTCCACTTGATTCCAAGTTAGATCATCAATTTTCCCACTATTATAATCGTCTGCTGCCTTAGGCTCTCCATCGCTGTTAGTTACCCGCTTGGCGGCATTCAACAGATCTTCAAAGTACTCCTTCCAAATCTTTTTGAGCTCATGCATTTCCTCCACAACTCTTCCATTATTATCTATGATCCTCAGGCACTCGCTTCTGTCGTTCCTCTTATTTCTTACCATGGTGTAAAGTACTTTTTTGTTCCCTTCACTGTCCTCTTCTAACATTCTTGTCCATTTTTCCATCCACTTCTTCTTCTCCGCCCTTACTATGGTCTGTGCCGCTTTCTTGCTTTCCTTATATTTTACCCTAGCTTCCTCTGTTCGGGTCTGGAACCATTCTCTGAAGGCTTTGTTCTTTCGAAGTACTGCCTCTTTACATATGTGGTTCCACCATGGGGTTTCCTTAATTCTCCTCTTTGTGCTAGTTCTTCCGCACACAGTCTCAGCTGCCTCAACTAGAGCCCTCTTAAAATCTCCCCATTCTTCTTCCACTGTTCTCTGATCTTCCTTTGGCAGCTTCTTCCTGATCAGTGTCTGGTACTGGGTCCTCCGTTCATCCTCTTTCAGCATCCATGTCTTCAACCTTTTCTCCTGTATGTCTGTTGCCCTCCTATCTTTTTTCTCTCTCAGGGTGGCTACCAACAGCCGATGGTCACTGTCTGAGGCCTCAGATGGAATGACCTTAACATCTGTGAGGCTGCTCATCATCTGCCTATCCACTAATACATAGTCTACTACTGAAGTTTGGGACCAGTCTCCACTGTACCAAGTTATTTTGTGGCTACTTCTCTTCTTGTACCAGGAATTTGCGATCGCCAGCCCATTCCTCTTGCAGAATTCCAGCAACAGTTTTCCTTCTCTATTTCGGTTCCCCCAGCCCTCTGGTCCCATTATCTCCTCGAATCCTTTCCTGTCTGTGCCAACATGTGCATTGAGGTCCCCTATTATAATCTGATTACCTCCATTTAGCTGCTTTTGCATGTCATCTTCAAATTCCTCCTTCTCCTTTTTTGTACACCCCACCTGTGGGGCATATGCTTGGATGATTTCAATGCTTTTTCCTTTCACTCGTACTCTGGCTTTTATCATTCGATCATTGATACCTTCCACCTCCTCCTGCAGACCCTCTCTGACCACTATTGCCACTCCATTTCTTCCCCTCTCATTCCCTATCCAGTACAGTTTACATCCTTTACTTAGTGGTTTTTCACCAACTCCTCTCCACCTAGTCTCAGCAAGTCCCAAGATGTCCAATTTCCTCCTTTCCATCATTTCTACAATTTCTTCTAACTTCCCAGTTAGAGTCCTTACGTTTAAGGTGCCCAGTCGTAAACCACCTCGTAATCCTTTTCCATTGCTTGGTCGGTTTCCTTTAAATCCGTTCCGTGATCCGAGGCATGTTCCCTTTTTGAAAGCAGTTGATTTATCCACTACTGGCTTGCTAGGCCTATCGCAGCTTCACCAGAGCCCCGTTAGCCGTCACGTTTCAGGGTTCCCATAGGGCCTTCCCAGCTACCATAGCGGTCCTGGGGCACACGAAGTCCCCGCTGTACATCGCCCCTATAGGCAGTCCCCTACTTTGTGCCGTTGCCCATCTCCCACGACTTGGACGAGGGGTTGGACTTATGGGAGACTTTTTATGGTGAATGTAATTCGACAATAGCATCAGCAATGGTTTAATTCTTACGTTGTATACGGGACGGCCAAATGAAAACGAGACAGACGAGAAGAGCAACCGCGCACAACTGTTAATACGCGTATCCCATAGTGGGACAAGACGATCAAAATGTTGGCGATTGCCTGCGGAACCATGATTGTACCCAGACCTGTGTTTCTTCGTCCGAAGCAAATCGACGGTCACAAATGTTTCCTTGAAGGCATCAAAAATATGGGAACTGCTTGGCCGAGAGATTTGGACTGAATGGAGGATGTGTAAAGGCTTCCAGCGGAACGTCTGCAGCGTAGTCGAAAAAAAAAAAATGGCTCAAATGGCTCTGAGCACTATGGGACTTAACAGCTGAGGTCATCAGTCCCCTAGAACTTAGAACTACTTAAATATAACCAACCTAAGGACATCACACACATCCATGTCCGAGGCAGGATTCGAACCTGCGACTGTAGCGGTAGCGCGGTTCCAGACTGAAGCGCCTAGAACCGCTCGGCCACACCGGCCGGCGTAGTCGAAACAACCTTGACAATATGTGGGCTCGGCCTCAGTCCTTTTTTTAAAGAAATAGTTTACTTACTTTTTTAATCTGTCTCTTTTTAATTTGACTGCCCCTTATAACCGCTGGTACAGTGTCGATGTTCTAAGAGCGTAAGAGGTGCTGGCATTACAGCACTCTATGCGGTAGCAGCTGAGGTGGACATTTATGGTTTTGTTTCATAATGTACTGTCAATAGAAGTTCATCAATAACTAAGCTTTCCAACAAAGAATTACTGAACATTGCGGTCACAATGCAGTTGCAGCAGTCATAAACGGTCAGTTTACAGGCCGTTGAGGAAGGAAAATATTAGCGCCAGACTGCAGTAAGAATACAAAATGCCAAGAAACAGTACATTTCAAGAAGAAATTATCGTGAAATACGTGACAGGTATCGCAAACAGCAAACAGTACCAAATAAGAACGAGACAACAGTGAAATGAGTCATAAATCGACTCTGATGCATGGAATGTCAAGATTACGTACCGTATAAATTCTTTGTGAAACAGCAGCGTTGACTTGCGTACGATAGAAACCAAATACGGAGGAGCTGTTCTTTTGTTCACTAACCACACAGCCTAAGCTGTTGTTAAGAACCAGCTCCTAACGCGTTAAAGATATCCCTGAAATTCTGCGACAGCTTTGTTCGGATATTTATGGGAAAGTACGGCGTTCTAGGAAAATAATTAGCGTTCCTGGGAAGCGAGAATAGCAGACACTCTGCGTGTTCTTCACCCGAGGACATAACGTATTTCACAATAAGCCGTCTTTATTTAAAAAATATTGTGGTAGACCTGTATTAGACGGGAGCTGTTTCATACCTGTAGTATGGTTTTTTATAAAATAGATGGTAACGAGGGACAGATTAAAATAGCAAAATCACTGTCTAAGGACAGACTGCGTCGTCACTTGTATAAAAAATTATAATATCATGTATACTGATGAATCGTATTCAGGCAAAAACTAGCGTTACAGTCGTGCCTTTATTTTAGCCTTAGGCAAGGAAGGTCCGGCAGACTCCGACAAAAAAACATCTGCGTCGTTCCATGAGATCATCATATTAAAGGTTAATCTTTGAGATATTATTGAAAGTTTCGCTTAAGGGACACTGGTATGACGTACTGCTTTGGATGTTGAAGTAATTCAACAGTTGCACTTGAAAATTTGTGACCGGTTCAGGACTCGAACCCGGATTCTCCCCTTCTCGTGAACGGCTACCTTGACCGCCTCGGCTATCCGGACACGCTTTAAGGGCGATTCAAATTACATCATTGTATAGATACGCCTTGTCGGGAAAACGTCTATTTCTACACAGATACATACCATCGTTCGTCCCCTTGCGAGAATACAGTGAGGCTGCAAGCAATGGGGAAAATAAACGGCGTCACATCATCAGCAATGAGCAACACTTGCGAATTTGAGCTGGTCAGAAGCATGTCCCGATGGCTGCGGGGGTGCTGGCACGGTAGCTCAGCGTGTTCGGTCAGAGAACTGGCTGGTCTCTGCAATAAAACAAACTGATTGAAGGGATCAACACCGAACTCCAACGGATGTCATGTGACGTCCGCTACGATCAAACGCCAAGTCCCGATCGTCTTAAATTTTCAAGTGCAGCTGTTGAATTACTTCAACCTCCAAACAGCTACGTCATACAGATTTCTCTTTAGTTCAGAATCAAACGCCAAGTCCCGATCGTCTAAAATTTTCAAGTGCAGCTGTTGAATTACTTCAACCTCCAAACAGCTACGTCATACAGATTTCTCTTTAGTTCAGAATGTAAAGTTGTGTAAGTCGATCGTTGGTGTCTGTTCTTTCGGACAACAAAGTTACTCTGTTGTTCGTAACAAATGGGTAGCCAGTTTCGCTTTTGATGTTCTGAGATGCACTTTCATTACAACGCTAGAAGTGTTTGATAGTGGATAAAGCCCAAAAAACATTCTTTGTGTAAATCTGAACAACAATTTTAATAAACATTTTTTGAACAGTGATCAAAAATTTTTAAAAATTTTTCTTTCAAAAATTCAGTCTTGATCACACCACGTATGCTTCAAGAAAATAGGTGACCGGTTTCGGTCATATCACATGACCATCATCAGACCTGTAATTTAATTTAGAAAGTAATAGAAACCTTACTAGATTGACAATAAAATATGACAAAATGCTTATAAGGATAAAATACAATAAGACTTGTTATACCCATGGCAATCTTCGAAGATGATAGGTGGAGCACACTTCTCAGCTGCTGCGATGTCAACTGGTGCCAGCAAGCGACGGGCATACGCTTAAATACGAAGATGCTCCGCCTACCTCTTCTCCCTCTACCTCACGTCAACCAGTCAGCGTAAAACGGGTTCACATAATCGTCAAAACGTAAAAAAAAACGAAGTACAATAATAACGTAAAAATAGTTATGTATAAAATATCTCTTTACAACCATGGAACTACTTAAATATTGTATAAAATATCTATTAAAAGCTTTAAAAATAACTGTACAGACGATGTATACTCCGTGCGCCCTCTATGGGCTAAGGTGGTATTACCACAATGGTTTCAAAGTCAACGATGTTGTGAAGGTATTTGGCATTGTGGCATCATATCGATATGTGAGTTGTGACTTGACTGCAAGTATACACCTATGCTAGATTCAGTCTGTCTGTCTTATATTAACATTATTTGGCACTGGAGATATATGTAATAATGGAATGATCAGCTGCAGAGTGGTATGATATTACATACATTTTTTTAAATGCCATAAAACTAATTTATTAAAAATGGAGTTATATTTCGTAATATTTCTAGTTGGAAGTTTAAGATTGTGATATAAATATTTATGTACTGTTCTAAGGTACATTTCTGCCATGGATAGAACTGGGTCCTATTATTTTCTGAACAAAAGAGTACATACGTGTTCATAGAATTTCGTCAAAGAGGTCATAAAAATGTTTTTCACGAAAATCCAACTGTTCATTGAGAAGCACTGACGGTTCATCTCTATAATGGGAATATATCTCGATCTCCTCCAAAATATTTAATAATAAGTCTTTATTAGCGTAATGAAGGATTTGCAAATTATGTTGTACCGTCCCTTCAGCATGCTTATTAAAAGTTATGTGATGGTCGAAGACTGATTTTGTTCGTGCCGTACCTGATGTATGTTCTTTGTATCGCGTAGTAAAGCTCCGGCCTGTTTGGCCAATGTATATTTTTCTACAACCACCACATTAGATCTTGTAAACCGCTGATCTAAGAAATCTATCGTTATCGTTACCTACAGTATGTCTTAATTTATTTTGCAAAGTATTGTTAGTTTTAAATGCTATTGTTATTTCAAAGTTCTTAAATAAATTACTGGTCCTATCTGATATGTTCTCCATGTACGTCATTTTTGTGTATTTATGAGCTCCTATTAGTGGTGTACTTTGTGATTCTTGCATTTTATAAAACATAATGTCAACTTGACGTGTATCAAAAGAATTGGTCTTCGCAATCTGTATTAGAGTAGTTGTTTCTTCGAAGGGTAATTATAGCATCCTGTGGATCATTGACTTAAAAATGCTTTTTTATATTTGTCAGAATGACATGACCTAGCATTAATAATAACATCAGTAGTTGCAGGTTTTCTGTATATGACAAAGCTATATTTGCTTTGTTATTGGAGTTAATACGTTTTTGATTTTCATGCTCAACTGTAAATTGTAGTTTTGGATGTACAGAGTTCTTTTGGACCGTTATAATGTATGAAAGTATCATCTACGTACCGTTTATAATACAAAATTTTGTTTTCAATGTCTAGATTATTTTTAAAAAATTTTATTTCAATGTAGTTTACAAAAATATCTGCGACTGTGCCAGTTAAAGAATTACCCATCGCTTAGCGATGTCTGGATTATTTTTAAAAAAATTTATTTCAATGTAGTTTGAAAAAATATCTGCGACTGTGCCAGCTAAAGAAACACGATGTCAGAACTGTGGTCGGAGAAAGATCCCGACAGAGAGGGAACGAAGGCGTGTTTCCCGGCTTGTGAATCAAAATCGCTTCGAAACCCGACGGGAACCGCTGCAGGCGGTGAATGAACGTCCGTACCCACCTGCTAGCGAGAGAGCATCCATACGGGAACCGCATGCAGTAAACATTTAGAGTCGGCACCTCGCAAGAGGCCATTGCTCACGCAGGCCCATAAAGCTGCGCGTGTTGAGTGGGTTAATACCTGATTAGCGGAAAGTAAAGTGGTCTGACGAATCACGTTTATGCTTTTATTCAAATGACGCAAATCGTCGAGTGCACCGAAGGTCGGATGAAGCATTTCATCCTGAATGTGTCCAAGGGTAGGTGCAAGCCGGAGGTGGGTATGTGACGCTATGAGGGTGTAGGGCCCGCTCACTGAGGTGAAGATATTTATTTATTTAAATATTCTGAACGATCAGGTGTTGCCTTTCAGTCAACTTCTGGATGAGGACTATGCTACCGATACCAATATTTTTCAAGGCGACCGCACCAAAGTGCTGGAAGAGTATGTGACTTCGTTTCCTGAACACTCCTCCACCCTTTTACATCCCGATTGGCATGCAAAATCGCCTGACTTGAACCCCGCAGAAAATCTGTGTGACATATTGGAACAGCGGGTACAAGGCAGACATCAGCATCCTTGCAATACGGTGGGACTGCGCGAAGAAATTCTCAGCGGGCGGCTTAACCTGCACAACATTGTGGACTCACTTCCTAACCGAATACAGGGGGTCATCGAGTCCAGAGCCGGAACTACACGGTATTAAATTATGTTTGTAATGAGTATGTGGGCTCGGAGAAATAAAATTCAGCTATACTCTTAAAGTTCGTACTAAACGGGTTTTGAACTTTTCCAGTCAGTTATAGTTGTACCTGAAATCTATGAAGTTACATTAATACCTAGTAAGAAGTAGTAGATAAAAGCAGGAGCTGGGTAGTGTAAGAGCAGTTCACTGGTTCTTTTTCTCACAGTAGCTGTTTCGCTCCTTATACACAGGGTGACAGAAAAACGGGAACATTTCCACAATCCAATAAAACTAGAAGTGATGAAGGAAAGAAATTGCATTCATAGTAATTGAAACCTTACAACTTTGCCGTTTACGAAACATTGATGGCGTATATCATTTTCTAAAAATAACGTCCTTTAGATGGCGTCCTCCTGTACGAATACATTAGTAAAATCTGTTGTTGAGATTCCTCATTGACCGCTGCAACATCTCAGCTGGGGTACTGTGAATTGCATCGAGAATTCTCTGTTTTAACTCATCCGGAGTTCTTTGTCGAGTCGTGTAGGCTTTGCCCTTGATGTAGCCCCACAAGAAAAAAAAATCACAAACGGATAAATCTGTAGATCTAGGGGGCCAGGGAATGTTGCCGAATCGTGAGATTACACGGTTGCCAAACAATTCTCGCACATATGCCACTGATTGGCGTGCAGTGTGTGATGTCGCTGTTGAAACCAGGCTTATTGAACGTTTGGAAAATTGTTCAGTGCAGGTTTAACGAAAGTTCGTAACATCACCTCGTAACGATCAGCATTGACAGTTATTGTGTTTCCCTCTTCATTTGCGAGAAAATACGGTCCGATAATACCAATTTGTACAGAAACCAGATGGCAGTTATAAGAGTCGAGGGACATGAAAGGGAAGCAGTGGTTGGGAAGGGAGTAAGACAGGGTTGTAGCCTCTCCCCGATGTTGTTCAATCTGTATATTGAGCAAGCAGTAAAGGAAACAAAAGAAAAATTCGGAGTAGGTATTAAAATTCATGGAGAAGAAATAAAAACTTTGAGGTTCGCCGATGACATTGTAATTCTGTCAGAGACAGCAAAGGACTTGGAAGAGCAGTTGAATGGAATGGACAGTGTCTTGAAAGGAGGATATAAGATGAACATCAACAAAAGCAAAACAAGGATAATGGAATGTAGTCTAATTAAGTCGGGTGATGCTGAGGGAATTAGATTAGGAAATGAGGCACTTAAAGTAGTAAAGGAGTTTTGCTATTTGGGGAGCAAAATAACTGATGATGGTCGAAGTAGAGAGGATATAAAATGTAGGCTGGCAATGGCAAGGAAAGCGTTTCTGAAGAAGAGAAATTTGTTAACATCCAGTATAGATTTAAGTGTCAGGAAGTCATTTCTGAAAGTATTCGTATGGAGTGTAGCCATGTATGGAAGTGAAACATGGACGATAAATAGTTTGGACAAGAAGAGAATAGAAGCTTTCGAAATGTGGTGCTACAGAAGAATGCTGAAGATCAGATGGGTAGATCACATAACTAATGAGGAAGTATTGAATAGGATTGGGGAGAAGAGAAGTTTGTGGCACAACTTGACCAGAAGAAGGGATCGGTTGGTAGGACATGTTCTGAGGCATCAAGGGATCACCAATTTAGTATTGGAGGGCAGCGTGGAGGGTAAAAATCGTAGAGGGAGACCAAGAGATGAATACACTAAGCAGATTCAGAAGGATGTAGGTTGCAGTAGGTACTGGGAGATGAAAAAGCTTGCACAGGATAGAGTAGCATGGAGAGCTGCATCAAACCAGTCTCAGGACTGAAGACCACAACAACAATACCATGTGATGAAACACCACACCGTACTGTCACTTTACTAGCGTGTAAAGGGCGCTCATGAACGTCATTAGGATTTGTGTTTGCCCAGTAACGCTTGTTCTGTTTATTCACATAACTTGTGAGATGAAAATGTGCCTCATCTGACATCCACAACTTGTTTATAAATTCATCATCATTGTTTATTTTTGTTATCATTTGTTGATAGAATCCTAATCGTAACCAGTAATCGTTGTCCTTCACATGTTGCACCATCTGTAGTTTGTGCGGATGAAATTTTAAATCAAGATGAAGAATTCTGTGAACACTCTCCCGGGACATTCCAACCGCTGCTGCTTGCTCACCAATTGAATGCCGTGGCCTCCGTAAGACACCAATGTTCGCTGGAGAACGCACACTTCTTGGTCGTCCTGCTGGTTTCTTCTTGAGGGCAGACCCTATCTCTTCAAAGTTATTGTTCCAACATTTTATTGTGTGTTTCGATGGAACGGCACCCTAAATTATAAAAACGTCGAAACTACCACTGTGCCGCTACCAAACTATCAATGTTTTATGACATTTTTATTACTAATTCACGCCGTTGTCCATTCCACAGATCCATAATTACTGAAATGGCGGACTGTTTACTCGCTGTCACGAATCCGCAGTGCTGCCACCTGCCCGTGGCTGCCACTACTCGTTTCAAACATTCCCGTCATTCTGTGTCACCCTGTATATATCCATACTGGATGAGTCCTGTAAACGTTTAAAAAGCCGCCTGTGGCGTAGATGAGACTGAGATAAGTAATTTAATATGAGACACGTTACGCTGCAAATGTCGGGAAATACCCCACAAGTGGATGACAAATATTGAATATGTGATGTCACATCCAAAACTCGGAGTGAAGGGATGACTGAGCGATGCAATACTTGCATTCAAATAGAAGGTGCAAATTTCGAACACCTTTTGGAAATGTGCTCTGTTGTAAACGTACAAGTTACAAAATTACTGTCCTTTGTAACCAAGTAAAAGCTGATCTTTTTTCTAGTTCTTTCCTGGACCCCCTTTCTTTTATAGACATCATGTGGTAAAGTAAACGTAAGTCATTTATGGCAGTGACGCAATTCGGAAGCTGTTACTCGTTTACTTGTGACGCAATGCTGAAGGTTTTTGTTCTACTGGACTTTGCAAAAAACAAGCTGAGGCCGGTAAATAAATTACTCAATGTAAACAAATAATTGTTTCACGCAATAAAAAAAAAAAATCCTGCCTGCTAGAACGCATGACTTGATCCCTGGACCCAACGGGCTACACCGACGTGAATATTTGACTTGGTTTGAGATGATCAGGTGCAACAAACCGAACCGCTCAACCGCTGTACGTGCGGCGGGGTACGTCACCCGGTGACGTCACATGTTCAACATTTTTTCATCCACTTTTGTGGTATTTCCCAACATTTGAGGCCGTCTATGTCTTATAATAAAGTGCTTGTTTCAGCATCGTCTACATTGCCTCGAAGGATTTTAAACGTTAATAAGTATCACCCTGCAGATAAAATAACGTAGAAGTAATCTCTGTAATTATGAGTAGATTAGCAGTACCTGTAATCTGTTATTTAGTTACAGTAATAGTCTGTGGTGGCTGCTTCTGCCTGTAGTTTGACTCGTTCGACATCCATGAGCGCTCTCGTGTATGATGCCATTTACAGATCGAAAGCTGTTAATGAGTGAATGAGAAAAATTAAATCTGGATTTCATTGTCATGTCAATTTCGATATTGTTAGCACGACCATGTTACTATCTCCGAGATTTGAACCCCAGTCAGCTCGATCCAATTCCAGTGCATTATCAACTACGTTATCTAACTTGTCGAAAAATAATTAGTACTACGCAAAAGGAAAATATTGAGTTTCAATATACAGGACAGCTATAAATGATTTTTTCATTTTCAAAATTCTATATTTTCCGAAGTATTGCGTGTACTGATATGACTGATGCATGGGTAGAACCGTAAACTCACCATGTTTGCATTGTGACAACCAGGTGGCATTACTAGTGCAGTGCCTCGGCAAAATGGCGACAAAGCAAGCAACGAGATTTCGTGTATTGGAATACATGAGGTGTTTATCTGTTACAACAGGGTATCGTGCAGCCAGAGGGAATCATGGAAAAGAAACGCGACGTAAACAGCGTATTTTACGTTGGTATCGACATAGAGAGACACTGGTTGTTTCTGTAAACGGAAAAGTGTCGATCGACCACATGTGCCAGATGCAAGCGTGGAGAGGATGAGAGAATGTTTCGTAAGCACTCCAAAGCCACGAACTTGGAATACCGCAGCAAACTGTGTGGAAGATTTTGTAACGGCTGTTACATTTCAAACCGTACCGACTGCAGATTGCAACAATTTAAGCCGGACTATTATGGCCCTCCACACGGATATTCAGGGAGGAAGCAACCTTCCATTTATATGGAAAGGTTAATCACCACAATGAGGGAGTTTGGGACACTGAAAATCCTGCTGGAATTGTGGCGGATGAACGAGATGCGTCGAAGGTAAATGTTTTCTATGCAACCTCACAGGTGAAGCAGTATGGGCCGTTTTCCTTCTGTGAGAAGACTGTGATAGCTGCCTCTTACCTTGGAATGATTCAGCTGTGGTTGTTTCCAAAATCAGCTGTCGATTCAGAGAGCTTCATCTTTCAAGAAGACGGGGCCACTCTCTCATTGGAGCATCGATGCTCGTCGCTACTTAAACGACGAACTTCCGCATCACTGGATTGCGCGTAGCGGTGAAGAAGATGTGGCTCTCTTCCCTTGGTCTCCCAAGTCGCATGACCCAACGCCTTGTAACTTTTCGCTTTACAGCAAATTAAGAACAGTGTTTACGTATCTCCACTGCTAAGAACACTGGACCAGCTCAGAGAACGCATCAATGCTGCTGTGTTGACTATTGACAGGGCATAGCTACATAAAGTACGGAACGAACATGATTTCCGTTCGGACGTATGCCATGTGACCAGATAGGAGGGGTGTTTGAAAAGTCCATGCAAAGTCCGAGAGATGGCACCACCAGTGCGTATCGAGGTCATGTTTAGTTCTATACTCCTGAGACCAAAGAACAATCTAAACAATGGGTTACCAAGGGAGAATCTGCACCAAAAAAGTCGAAGACCATTCCTTCGGCCGGAAAGGTTACGGCGACTATCTTTTGCGACTCGCAAGGGATAATCCTCATCGACTATCTGGAAAGGGATAAAACTATTACAGGTGCATATTACTCATCGTTATTGGACCGTTTGAAAACCGAGCTGCAAGAAAAACGCCGGCGATTGGACAGCAAAAAAGTCCTTTTCCATCTCGACAATGCACCAACACACACCTCAGCAGTTGTGGTCGCAAAATTAATGGAAATAGGATTCCAACTCGTTTCACATCCCCCCTATTCTCCAGACTTGGCTCCCTCGGACTACTATTTGTTCCCCAATTTGAAGAAATGGCTGGCAGGACAAAGATTTTATTCAAACGAGGAGGTGATTGCAGCAACTAACAGCTGTTTTGCAGACTTGGACGATTCCTATTGTTCGGAAGGGATCAACAAATTAGAAGAGCGTTGGACGAAGTGTATAAGTCTAAAAGGAGACTATGTAGAAAAATAAAAAAGGTTTACCCCAAACACGTAAGTAGTTTTTATTTTTGCACGGAATTTTCAAACGCTCCTCGTATAGCCTCATAGAATATTTGTATAGTGCAAAACGCGAACTTGGTGAGTCTATGTTCTATTCATGCATCATTTATATTTGTATATGAAAATTAGTTGTACTATGGAAAATATACGGGGTGGTCAGAAAATGAGTGGAAAGCTTGTAAGAATGTTGCAGGGTAGGTTGTACCGAGAAATAATTGTTAAAAAAATTCGATAGGTTGCACCGTTTCGGAGTTAATTAACTTTGAAGTTAGCCAACCAGACCTTTGTGAGCACAAATTCAAGTGGCCAGCCATAGGCAGTGTCACCAAAAGTGTTCTTCGTTTGGTTTCCTAAATCCGACAAGAAAGCATAAAAAAACTGGACCCGGGACGGTAGTAAGTATCGAACCCAAGCCAAAGGCTGAGCAGTCTCATGCTCTATCTTCTGAGCTATTAGAAAAACTGACATTAATTATATCTAGCAGATCGTTTGATTTATGCGCGCAACGACCTAGTTGGCTAACTTCAATGCTAATGAACTCGGAAACGGCGCAACGTATCGAATTATTTTTTCGTAACTATCATTTCTCAGCACAACCTAACCTTCAACACCCTTACAAGTTTTCAGACTGTTTCTGACTGTCCTGTAGAACTTTGATAGCGAAAGGATCATTTATAGTTCAAATGGTTCAAATGGCTCTGAGCACTATGGGACTTGATTGCTGAGGTCATCAGTCCCCCGGAACTTAGAACTACTTAAACCTAACCAACCTAACGACACCACACGCATCCATGCCCGATACAGGATTCGAACCTGCGACCGTAGCGGTCGCGTGGTTCCAGACTGTAGCGCCTAGAACAGCTCGGCCACTCCGGCCGGCCTATTTATAGTAGTTCTGTACTTCAGATTGGACGGAATGGCAGCTCCATAACTTCCCTTGACCAACCAAATATCTAGCTGACTTGTTTGTCCTCTCTCAGCAGGGAGAGCCATAAAAATTGTTTTTGCCTTGCTTCCGACACCTTGGACTCGAGCCAGTTACTTAGGAGTAAAACAGAAGCGATTCCGCAGACGTCTTAGTACCACACGTCTTGATTTATAGTTACCCATTGATCTGCATGCAGGTTAGTAAAAACATTAAATAACACACGGCTTTCCAAGAAAACGAAAAAGAAAATTCGCTTCGCAAGGCCTGAAGGAACAGATTTAGTAGTCATATTACTGTAGAAACTATTCTAAGATTACACAACCGAGTGATCAAGCGCTTCGACTTGCCACTCGTGGAGGGACATTAGCGAGAGTTTTTGCAGTTTATCGGTTGCCTGCACAGCCATTAAGCAAGCAGTTGAGCAAGTCATCGCTGCCGCAGTCGTTCTGCAGCGAGCGCGACAAATAGCTCTCTGATCCCGGCACTGCTTGGATACTGCCCTCCACTTCACTGAATTGCAGACCCATTCGGCAGTTTCTTTACAGGATGGCTTGAAAATTATGATTATTTTTCACTGTCATTGTTTTTGTCACGTTTCGCATTAGTCATTCTATTAATCGAAGCGTACTCTGGTTGTTTGTAGCTTGAAAATATAAAAAAGTCCTGGTTATTGGCAGAGTACAGCCTTTCTTCACTGCGGGGCACTGCGAGGGCGAGGGTTGGCGGGCTCAACCACGGCGCCGGCTCCGTCTTACCGCCGTTGAATGATCCCTGGTCCTCATTTGAGGACCATTGTTTCAAATCGCATTAAGCGCACAGACCATAACTTTACATGAAGCGAAGAAAATGTTTCGCGGTAATGGCCTATGAATTCCAGCCTTTTTCGTCGACGAAGAGCTGTCAGCATGTACGCGTGGACGAGGCGCCTGCTGCGGAGGCCAATACTCACAAGGGAACCTCCCCATCGCACCCCCCTCAGATTTTGTTATAAGTTGGCACAGTGGATAGGACTTGAAAAACTGAACAGATCAATCGAGAAAACAGGAAGAAGGTGTGTGGAACTATGAAATAAATTAGTAAAATATACAAACTGAGTAGTCCATGCGAAGATATGCAATATCAAGGACAATAGGAGTCAAGGAGCGCCGTGGTCCCGTGGTTAGCTAGAGCAGCTGCGGAACCAGAGGTCCTTCGTTCAAGTCTTCCCTCGAGTGAAAACTTTAATTTTTTATTTTCAGTTCATGTGACGGACTCTTACGTTTTCATTACTTTTTTGGGAGTGATTATCACATCCACAAGAAAACCTAAATCGGGCAAGGTAGAAGAATATTTTTACCCATTCGCCAAGTGTACAAGTTAGGTGGGTCGACAATATATTCCTGTCATGTGACGCACATGCCGTCACCAGTGTCGCATAGAATATATCAGACGTGTTTTCCTGTGCAGGAATCGGTTGACCTATGACCTTGCGATCAAATGTTTTCGGTTCCCATTGGAGAGGCACGTCCTTTCGTCTACTAATCGCGCAGTTTTGCGGTGCGGCCGCAAAACACAGACACTAAACTTATTACAGTGAACAGAGACGTCAATGAACGAACGGACAGATCAGAACTTTGCGAAAATAAAGAAAGTAAACTTTTCAACCGAGGGAAGACTTGAACCCAGGACCTCTCGTTCCGCAACTGCTGCCGCTAACCACGGGACCACGGCGCTGCTGAGCTTACATTACCCTAGATGTTGCCTATCTTGCAAATAGACTACTCAGTTTGTATATTTTGCTTATTTTTTTCATAGTTCCACACAACTTCTTCCTGTTTTCTCGATTGATCTGTGTTCAGATTTTCAAGGCCCATCCACTGTGCCAACTTATAACTAAATCTGAGGGGGGTGCGATGGGGAGGTTCCCTTGTCAGCAACGTTCGCTGAAAGCTCACAGAGGAAACTGTGTTGGTAGATCCTTAGTTCCTCTGGGCGGTCAGTTACTCAACAAGTGAATGCCCATTCGCCTGTACACATCTCCGCAACCGTCGTTCACCCCTGTCATCTATGGCCCGAGATGTGCCACAGATGCTTCGGCGCCGGTTTTGGATAGTCCTATTTTGCCTTGCACGTTATACATCAACCACGGCGGCAAGCGAACAGATTACGAACTTAGCCGCCACCCTTGGTGCGATAATAAATCGTCGCGACCTCTTCGATGTCAATAAATCGCACCATATGCGCATTACGGCAACGACTGCACTGTTTTCCATGCCCCACCGACAGTCATTTACACCCTCACTGCTAGTGCTGCCACCTGCCGTGTGCGAGTGGTTATTGCACGTTGACGTCGAACATAGGTGGTGGTCACGATTGTGTCACTTGACTGTGTATACAGGACGACGAATTCCGCCTTATGCAAGACAAGTTTTCAGTCTCGTCTTACCCAGACATGTTTCAACACTTTTTCTGCTATTTATAGTGGGTTATTTTATTTTCTTACTGTAAAATTATTGTTACAACATTAAGACAAACTTTTGGTACAAAATATTTACAATTGTGAATGAATAATTGTTGTAAAATATTATACATCATTTGTTTACAGTTCACAGTATGTTGCTTATTACATTATGTCTAAAGTTCTAGTTATAGCTTAATTGGCAAAAGAGTGGGTGTATGCATTAGTTTAAAAATGGCTATGAGCACTGTGGGACTCAACTTCTGAGGTCATTAGTCCCCTAGAACTTAGAACTAGTCAAACCTAACTAACCTAAGGATATCATACACATCCATGCCCGAGGGAGGATTCGAACCTGTGACCGTAGCGGGCCCGCGGTTCCAGACTGCAGCGCCTAGAACCGCACGGTCACTTCGGCCGGCTGCATTAGTTTACATACCTTACATGAAGCTATTGGGTATTTGTGTTGGTAGCTAGTCTGCTACACAATCTACAACTTGTCATCTGCAAACAGCAAAACGTAAATTTTATTTTTCAGTTTATTATGCATTTACGAAGGGAAATGAGTATATATCGCGTTTCGTTGTGTGTAACTTACGGCTTTGATGTTGCAGTTTTTTCTCATATCTTTGGCGAGGTGAATACGGTGACTTCTGTGACTTATGGTGGTTTTACAATGCACTTTCTACGAATTTTCAAACATGGGCGGAGTTTTCGCCGCCATAACATGTTGTTGTAGCTGTGTAGTATTCATTTGTTTCGTGGCGTGTTTGTCTGGGTGAGGCGCACAAGTTTCACGTATATTTGGTGTGTGTGTGTGTGTGTGTGTGTGTGTGTGTGTGTGTGTGTGTGTGTGTGTGTGTGTGTTCAAGACTGGAGCAAAGAGAGAAAGAGAGAGAGAGAGTTTTTTCCTCAAGAGTAGTTTTCGTGTGAGTTTATTTGTATGGTTCCTCAATTGTGGCAAAGAGGATTTTATTGCACAGTGATATGTATTCATTTAGTACTTCCTTTCCTTGGGCTATTGATTTTTGGGTGTGATAGTTTTCTTCTATAGTTAATTTTTAGTATAAGCTAATACTAGTTTTAAGAAAACTGTAAGTCAGTTTCAATGTTTGTTGGGTGGTGACTGTGATCTGCGAATGTTGAGTGTGAGCTATTGCTTTTCAGTGCTCTGAGATGTTCTGTATACCTGATTCTGAAGTTCCTGCATGTTTGACTCACATATACAGATTGACAGCAGTTGCAAGTAAGTTGCTATACATCTGACTGGCTGTATTTGTCAGCGTTGGTGGTATTTCTTCCAAGTCTGCTTTGTATTGTGTTATTCGTTCTGTATGCTATGTTGAGTCCTTGTTTCTTTAGTATATTACCCATCCTGTGTGTTGTTTTGTTGTTGTAAGTCATTATGTGCCGTTTGTTGTTTACTGTCTACTGATTTGTTGTGTCTGTTTGTGTGTGTATTTCATAATTATGTGTTGCCTGTTTTTGTTGTTGTGTTGTTTTTGGGGGGAGGAGACCAGACAGCGAGGTCATCGGTCTCATCTGATTAAGGAAGGAAGAGGAAGGAAGTTGGCCGTGCTCTTTCAAAGGAACCATCCCGGCATTTGCCTGGAGCGACCTATAGAAATCACGGAAAACCTAAATCAGGATGGCCGGACGCGGGATTGAACCGTCGTCCTGTTTTTGTATTTTGTGGTTTATTTTATCTACTCTCTTCGCATCATATCCATTTTCCTGTGCAGTTTGTTCTGTTGTGTTCAGTTCTTGTGTGTAATCATGTTTGTTCATGGGTGTTTTGTTGAGTCTGTGTAGTAAATGTATGAAGCTTGCTTCTTTGTGAGTTATGGGGTTATTGGATTGGTTATCAATAATTGTGCTGGTGATTGTGGGTTTCCTGTCGATTGTGAATTCATGTTTGTCGTTTCTCTTGTGAATGGTATGATCTAAGAAATTAAGTTTACCACCTGTTTGTGTTTCAGTGGTGAACTGTATTAGTGGGTGGCTGGAGTTTAAATGGTCGTGAAGTTCTTTTATGCAAGGCTGTGGTTCATCTATTATGCAAATTATATCATCTACATATTTGCACCAATATATTATTTTATGCTGTTTTGGTATTACTATTTTGTCAAAGATCTGTTTTTCTATCTGATTGAGGAAAATGTCAGCTAGCAGGCTTCTGATCGGGGATCCCATGGGTAGTCCATCTTGTTGAGAGTAAAATTTGTTGTCGAATGTGAAGTAGTTTTGCTCTGTGATGAGCCTGTAGCATGACAAGATGATTGACCCTGTATGTTTAGGTTCTGGAACAAGGTCCTTTGTTGGACGTCGTTCTACACCACAACATCATTGCGTCTTTGTCTACGACAAGAACACAGGAGCAATGACCTCAATTCGACGCGAAAATGAGTCCCGAAAGTTCCAGGGTATGCCGTATCCAGTTGAAGTCACTCATTGGTGATTAGATCTCGCAGAGCCACAAAATGTTGATTGCTACGTTTGACCAATTGTTCCAAATTCTCATAGACGTTTTCTGTAGGGTTAACATCGAATGATTTAGCGGATCAGTTGACGTGCGATGCACTTCCTAAGTATCTACATCTACATCTACATCCATACTCCGCAAGCCACCTGACGGTGTGTAGCGGAGGGTACCTTGAGTACCTCTATCGGTTCTCCCTTCTATTCCATTCTCGTATTGTTCGTGGAAAGAAGGATTGTCGGTATGCCTCTGTGTGGGCTCTAATCTCTCTGATTTTATCCTCATGGTCTCTTCGCGAGATATACGTAGGAGGGAGCAATATACTGCTTGACTCTTCGGTGAAGGTATGTTCTCGAAACTTTGACAAAAGCCCGTACCGAGTTACTGAGCGTCTCTCCTGCAGAGTCTTCCACTGGAGTTTATCTATCATCTCCGTAACGCTTTCGCGATTACTAAATGATCCTGTAACGAAGCGCTCTGCTCTCCGTTGGATCTTCTCTATATTTTCTATCAACCCTATCTGGTACGGATTCCACACTGCTGAGCAGTATTCAAGCAGTGGGCGAACAAGCGTACTGTAACCTACTTCCTTTGTTTTCGGATTGCATTTCCTTAGGATTCTTCCAATGAATCTCAGTCTGGCATCTGCTTTACCGACGATCAACATTATATGATCATTCCATTTTAAATCACTCCTAATGCGTACTCCCAGGTAATTTAGCGTATTAACTGCTTCCAGCTGCTGACCTGCTATTTTGTAGCTAAATGATAAAGGATCTATCTTTCTGTGTATTCGCAGCACATTACACTTGTCTACATTGAGATTCAATTGCCATTCCCTGCACCATGCGTCAATTCGCTGTAGATCCTCCTGCATTTCAGTACAATTTTCCATTGTTACAACCTCTCGATACACCACAGCATCATCCGCATAAAGCCTCAGTGAACTTCCGATGTCATCCACAAGGTCATTTATGTATATTGTGAATAGCAACGGTCCTATGACACACCCCTGCGGCACACCTGAAATCACTCTTACTTCGGAAGACTTCTCTCCATTGAGAATGACATGCTGCGTCCTGTTATCTAGGAACTCCTCAATCCAATCACACAATTGGTCTGATAGTTCATATGCTCTTACTTTGTTCATTAAACGACTGTGGGGAACTGTATCGAACGCCTTGCGGAAGTCAAGAAACACGGCATCTACCTGTGAACCCGTGTCTATGGCCCTCTGAGTCTCGTGGACGAATAGCGCGAGCTGGGTTTCACACGACCGTCTTTTTCGAAACCCATGCTGATTCCTACAGAGTAGATTTCTAGTCTCCAGAAAAGTCATTATACTCGAACACAATACGTGTTCCAAAATTCTACAACTGATCGACGTTAGAGATATAGGTCTATAGTTCTGCACATCTGCTCGACGTCCCTTCTTGAAAACGGGGATGACCTGTGCCCTTTTCCAATCCTTTGGAACGCTACGCTCTTCTAGAGAACATCGAATTGGCAACAGCAGCTGGGAAGAACAGGATTCCTGTCAAGAACACTGCTGCTACTGCACTCGTCGACGGACCATGTAAGTATTGGGAAACCAGGAACGTATGCGTGCAGCCCCGTAAACACTGCCGTTGTCGTAATGGAAAATGGCTGTTCACTCACCCTCATCATGAAGATGTAAATAGAAAAAGTAACACTATGATACCGAGAATGCTGACATAAACATCCTAAATGATGGTCACGGTAGTCTGAGTGAGTGGACCCAATCGCGGTACAAAAACTGCCCCCAACACATCACAGAACCACCTCCGATCTGAACTACAGCATCATCTGCATCTACATCATACTCCGCAAGCCACCTAATGGTGCTTGGCAGTGGGTGCCTCTAAGTGAGCCCTCTATCCTTGTTTCACTCGCGAATAGCGCGTGGGAAGAATAATTGTCGGTAAGTGTAGTGGCTCTAATTCCTCGAATTTTCTCCTCCTCCTCCTCCTCATAGTCATAACGCGAGACGTATGGGAGGAGGGGGGGTGGAGTCATATGTTGTCCGTTTCTTCCCGGAAAGTGCTCTCTCGAAATTCAATAGCAAATATCTCCGTGATACACAATGTCTCTCTCGTAACGTCTGCCAATGCAGTTTGTTGAGAACCTCTCGTGCCGACTAAACGATCCTATGACGAAATGTGCCGCTCTTCGTTGGATCTTCTCTATCTCTTACACCAGTCCTATCTGGTAGGGATCCCAGATACATGAACAATACTCAAGAATCGGTCGAACATGTGCCTTATAAGCCACTTCCTTCGTGGATGGGCTACATTTCCTTAAGATTCTTCCTATGAATCTGAGGCTAGCATCTGCTTTTCCCATTATTTGTTTTATGTGGTCATTCCGCTTAAGGTTGTCCAGGATAGTCACTCCCAAATATTTTACGGCAGATACTTTTTCCGGCGGTTTGTCATCAATAGTGTAGCTGTACAGCACTGGTTTTATTTTCTGATGTATGCGCAATATGTGACATTTCTTTATGTTCAGTGTCAACTGCCAGAGCCGGCACCATTCTACAAATCGTTACCATCTTCTGGGTTTGCTACTTTGTCATAGACAACCGCATCATGTGCAATCGCTTAGTAGTGGAAAGGCTTCAGAACCAGTTGAGGTACCTATAAGATTCTATAAAGGTTGTGCGAAAGAACTTGCTCCCTTTCTAGCACTAATTTAACGTAGATCGCTTGAGCAAAGTGTCAACGACTGGAAAAAAGAGCAGGTCATTCCCGTTTTTGAGACAGGCCGTAAGACAGATCCACACAATTATAGACTTATATTGTTGACGTCAATATGTTGTAGAATTATGGAACATGTTTTATGCTCAAGAATTATCACGTGTTTGGAAAATGAACAGCTCCTCTGTAAAAATCGACATGGATTCCTCAAACAGAGATCCTGCGAAACTCAGCTCGCTCTGTTCCTCCGTGAGATCCACAGCGCAGTGGACAACGGCGCTCAGGCTGACGCCGTGTTCCTTGATTTCAGTAAGGCCTTTGACACCGTCCCGCATTGCCGTTTAATGAAAAAAATACGAGCTTACGGAGTATCGGAGGAGACCTGCTATTGGATTCAAGACTTTCTTGCAGATAGAACTCAACACGTCGCTCTTAACGGAACTAAACCGACAGATGTAAAGGTAATATCCGGATTACCACAGAGAAGTGTGATAGGACCGTTGCTGTTCACAATATATAAAAATGATCTAGTAGAATGCGTCGCATGCTCAATAAGGCTGTTCGCAGATTATGCAGTTGTTTATACCAAAGTAGCAACGCCAGAAGATAGTAAGAATTTGCAGAACGACCTGCAGAGAACTGATGAATAGTGTATGCACTGGCAGTCGACCCTGAACGTAAATAAATGTAACATATTGCGCATACATAGGAAAAGAAATTCACTACTGAACAGCTACACTATTGATGACAAACAGCTGGGGACAGCGTCTACCGTAAAATATCCAGGCGTAACCACCCCAAGCGACCTTCAGTGGAATTACCATATAAAACAGATAGTGGGAAAAGCAGACACAAGACCCAGACTCATCGGAAGAATCTTAAGGAAATATAGCTCAGTGACGAAAGAAGTGGCATATAAGGCGCTTGTTCGCCCGATTCTTGAGTATTGTTCATCTGTCTGGGATCCCTATCAGGCAGGACTGATAGAGGAGATAGAGAAGATCCAACGAAGACTGGCACGTTTCGTCACGGGATCGTTTCGCTGGCGAGAGAGCGTTACGGAGATGCTAAACAAAAACTCCAATGGCAGATGTTACAAGAGTGACACTTAATCACGGAGAGACTTAATGTTGAAATTTTGGGACAGCGCTTTTCAGGAGGAGTCAGACAACATATTACTACCCCCCCCCCCCGTCCCCCTCCCCACGACGTACATCTCGCGCATTGACCACGAGGAGAAAATTCGAGAAAGTAGAGCCAATACAGAGGCTTACCGACAATCATTCTTCCCACGCACTATTCGTGAGTGGAACGGGGTTGGAGGGATCAGATAGTGGTACCGAAAGTACCCTCCGACACACACCATTAGGCGGCTTGCGGAGTATGATGGAGATGTAGATGTAGAACAGTCTTGGAGAGTATTCAACACTTTCCACTCGATCATTTATATGTGTTGTGGACAGTAACGTCTTATCACACTTCCTCGGAGTATTCCGCAAACTATCTTTACATCTTTCGATTTTGTTCCCCTAAGAGCGGCGTGTTGAGTTCTGCCCGCAAAGAAGTCTTGAAACCAGTCGCAAATCTGCCCCGATACTCGGTAAGCTCGTATTTTTTTCCACACACTGTGAATTAAACGCGTCCTCGGGACGCCGGTGCCCTCGACGTTGTGTTCGAGGTGTGTGTAACCGAATCACAACACCGTACGCCTCCAGTTAGCTGCTGACCCGCTGATGTGTTGTCCGGTCCACTGAAGACCTGTTGCTTCACAATGTTGGATCAAAGAGTAGGGTGGCGATTATCTCTGAAACTACCGGTTTTCGGCTATATTCTTTTCATTCCAAGCTCTTTTAAACCAACCAAAATAACTGATTTTCAGGTTTTTATTCCTACTATTTCCTGTAATAAACTTTGAAATCGAACAAACATTAAAAAACGTTGACTCTCTCAATTTCAAGATACATAGAATCAAAATATTAAATTAAATAGGCAAATAAATGAAAACTTAATCCATCCACTATTCGTTGCTTTTTCTCGAAAAGTAATAAGTAATTGAATACTACTAAAAATCATTAGTATTTTCCTACTGCGTCTAATTTTTTTAACTCTTTAAATCTTTAATCTTTTAAAGCAAATTAAGGTTTTTACTTTATTGCTAAATCACTTCTTACGAATATTTTCCAGACAAAGTCTGGTGCCATTTTTCAATACAACAGGTGTCCAACGACGACAGCAAGGAACTACCGTATAGACCAGGTGGGGGCAGGTAGTGCAAACTGCACGTACACGTGCACCTTAAGCCACAACAAAAGGGACATCATTATCTCAGCAGTGCTGTGCCAATTCTTATACCATGTGTTTATTCATAATTTATATCGGCATTGTTTTCGAAATAGCACTGGTCGCTTTTCCCATTTTCTATAATAACATTATATTTCAAACCAATGCCAATTCTACGAATAAAACTTATTCCCTTTTTAAGAAGTGTTTATTTAAAAACGAAAAATTTTATCACAGATTCTATGGTTAACTGATACTGAGCCGTGATGCACCTCCTGTTGGTGGTCTTTGTGGGTTTCCGTCCTCTGTTGGAGGCCAGACCGTATCGTGTAGTTGACATGGTTGCGGTTGTTTGTCTTTTTCTCGTGTTGACTGGCGCCACTTGGTTTCACAAGCGTTGGGTGTCCGCTAGTGGCAGCAGCGGCGGTTATCGGTATGTAGTAACTGTGGCCCTATCTTTGGGGCAACGTCGTTGTTCTTCCGGGTCGAATCAATGTGGAGTTCGGTTGGGGACTCAGGAGGAGCCAGATCGGCGCAGTGCGAGAACGCGCTGGGACCGCTGGTGGCGCACATGGACTGCCGGATCAAAGGCCTGTGGTCACGAGGGTGCACGACCTCGTCGTAAACCAGATCATCCAGTGCATTTGGTTTCAAGTAGGGAAACCTCCACCATTGTGAAATCTAGCGATTCTCCGGTGACTTGGGTTCGTGTTGCTGCTCGTAGTGTTGCCAAGGCGAAGAGCAGTGAGTAGAGTGCTCGGGGATGGCGGATCTGATTAGCCTTCCTGGACTTCTAATTACTACAAGGGTAATCCCAAAAGTAAGGTCTCCTATTTTTTTATAAGTACAGGACTCTGTTTGTGTGGCAGTTGTCACACTGTTATGAACAGTGCTTCACGCGCTATGTGTAAACATGCGCATGCCGCGCTGAGGCGCTCAGTCTTGGCTTGGCAGCCATTGAGCATGGAGCTCCCATTGCGTGTTACCGCCAAGTGCGAATTGCGCGCAGTTATGCGGTTTCTGAACGCAAAGCGCACTGCGCCGATTGAAATCCATGGCCAATTGACGGAAGTGTATGGTGAGTCGTGCATGGATGTCAAAAATGTTCGTGCCGGCTGTTGTGGCTGAGCAGTTCTAGGAGCTTCAGTCTGGAGTCGTGCGACCGCTACGGTCGCAGGTTCGAATCCTGCCTCGGGCATGGATGTGTGTGATGTCCTTAGGTTAGTTAGGTTTAAGTAGTTCTAAGTTCTAGGGGACTGATGACCTCAGATGTTAAGTCCCATAGTGCTCAGAGCCATTTGAACCATTTTGAACCAAAAATACTCGTAAATGGTGCAGAGAGTTTGCAGCTGGTCGGGCCGAAATTGACGACGAACAAAGGAGCAGGAGACCGTCAGTTTCTAAGGAGACAGTGTTGAAGATGGAGCAAAGCATGTGTGAAGATCGGCGGATCACCCTGGATGATCTCTGCACGATGGTTCCTGAGGTTTCCCGAAGCACCGCTCGCAGAATTTTAACGGAAACATTGAACTACCGGAAGGTGTGCTCAAGATTGGTGCCACGCATGCTGACTGAGGACCACATGCGGCAACGAGTTGATGCTTCCCGTGCATTTCCTCAACGCCCTTGCAGCCGAACAGGACAACTTTCTGGACGCAATTGTCACGGGTGACTAAACCTGGGCATACCACTTTACACCTGAGACCAAGCAACGATCACGCCAGTGGCGGCATCCTTCTTCGTTAAAGCCGCGGAAAATGAAACAAACACAGTCTGCTGGTAAAGTCACGACAACCGTTTTTTGGGATTGGAAAGGAGTATTGTTGGTCGACGGTATTGTGGGCATCAGCCCACTTGGACCACAATTAATGCTGACAGGTACTGTGAGACTCTGTAAAAATTAGGCGCCTAGTGACTATCACCTGTTCCCTAGGTTAAAAGAACATTTGGCCGGAAAGCGATTCACCTCCGACGACGAGGTGAAACAAGAGGTTCATAACTTTCTGAACATCATGGTGGCGAGTTGGTATGACTTGAGCATACAAAAACTGCCACAGCGTCTACAAAAATGCATCGACAGAAATGGTGATTACCTAGAAAAATAACTAAACGTTCAAGCTGAAAACTGATGTAAATCATTGTAGAAATAAACAGGTCTATGTACTTATAAAAAATAGGAGACCTCACTTTAGGTATTACCCTCGTATTTATTGCGTTCAGTTTGTTAGTATTTGTTTTAAGTTCAACCAGCGGTATTTTTCGTGCCTCGTGGCCGCTAACGCCCCAGTTACCTGCCCTGGGGGTTGGTGTGTATGTAACGGCAGTGTACGTTTCCTCACCTTGCCGCTGCTGTCTGGTGAGGCGTGTAGTTTTGACAGCTTTCTTGATTGTAGGTTGGTTGGCGATTCTTCTACTTTGGTGATAATGATTCATTTCTCGTTCCGGGCGCTCTAAACACAGTATTGTGCGGGCGGAGTCCAGACTGCCGGTTTCGACTTTGGCGTATTTCTACACCTTTGCATTTGGTTTATTGGACGTCAGGTAACCTCAGCAAGATTATAATTAGTCATTCGTTAGATTGCCACTAGGCTGAGTTATCATCTTGTGAAGTGAATGCAACTCTTGGCTGCCTATCTCATTCCTCCCAAAAGCGTTTTTTTATTTTTATTTTTTCCGCACCTACTCAGGGGTAGATCCCTGGAGCACCGTCTGTGACTGGCCCTTGTGTTTATTATTGTATGTTTCTAAATTTTTCAATGTAATTGCCATTCTTGGCGTCACAGCAGGTTTAAACTGTTGTGCTACCAAGTTTACCATCATTTTGTCTCACCCGTTTCGTGATCAGTTGCCTGTCTTTTTAAATTAACCTTTTCTATTGCATTGATATTTTACAGTAAGTATGTTTGTTAAATTTTTTTATAATTGCCATTCTTGGCGTTAAAGCCCTTCAGCCGTGACTGTGGTTACTTGCCTTAAAATTCTAATTGGGATCACATTGGCTTGTTTTTCAAACATTGTTTGCTGTGTCTGCATTTTATGCTCATTTGGTAAATTGTAACGCACCTAAAGCACTATTAATTATACAGTTGTTTATTCCTTCATTAATAGAGTGTGATATCTTTATTTATTGATGAGTCTCGAATTACCGTTTGAAAATAAATGTGTGTAATTGCAAAAGGGAACCAATAGTAACTGATTACGGCCCCGTCCACAATCGTAACCGAATTCTGCCTTCCTTGACTACCAGGTTTAAGATATTTCGGTTCTTTTACTCGCCTTTTAGTAAAAAAGAAAAACACCCATTATTTTCGAGACCAAACAAATAACGAAAAATACCGGTCATTCAGAACTAAAATACCGACCTTGGTTTCAACCTGTCGTTTTCCTTATCCCTGTCGGAGACTGGACCAGATGGCGTTGTATCTACTGCCAAGTTTAAAACCAACTGTCATTGAGAAAGCGTGACACTCGTCTACAGTCCCTGTCGTTTAGGACATTTGTGCGACCACAGCTTTAATTCCGTGTTACATTACTCTGAGTGGTGCGCCATCCTTTGTACACACACTGGCCACCCCATGTTGATACAACAATACACGAGACATCTTTATTCACTGTGTGGTCATGGGCACGTCCAATCACGTTAGTCCTTTATGCCATTCTGTCATGTCTGTACGCCGACGCTCCTTATTGCGGTTATTCCATACAACCGTCTGGCAAGTACGCGCCACTTCACTGCCATCACTTACGTCAATTCTGTAGGGTCTCATGACCTACAGCGCTTCAAAGCGACCAGTGCGCCCTTTCAAGTGGGTGACTGACATTGCCTCCGGGGATCCCTCTGAACGATACATTTACGCTGCACCCTCGGCGCTGGCAGCTCGCTACTGGCATATCGCAGATATTGTAGCTCCTCGCTGTATGCTGGGAGCCTTGTAACATTTACGCTGCAGCCTCGCTGCTCGCCAGGAGTTATTACCCTGCAGCTGTTCACATAGCTCGCAGAGTCCAACGCAGCACTGCTGGAGTGACGTTGAAGCAGCCAATCACGGAGCGACATGGCAGCAGCAACACACCATGATGGCCTAGTGCACCATCCTAGGTCAGATAGCAAGATAACCAAGGTCTCGTGATCACGGTTCAAAGTAAACCGTGAAAAAAAGCGTGCATTTGACCGCTGTTGACTCCGTGTATTGCAATGGTAGGCGCCTAGGAATGCGAAGATGTTAACGAAGATATGAATTTTTCACACGGCTGCCTGTATACTGCACATAAGTTTTCTAGATAATCGCTGGCGAGTAACGTCTTGGTCACATGCTCTCACTTTCGTCAACAAGCAGAAGCGTGTTTACACCTCACTACTGGTCCGCTCGTTAACCTTTGGTGAAATGGAAACAAAAGAGAACATCAAATTTTTCGGAGTACGAGATGGAAGCACGAACTGGTCGGTGTGAATGCATCAGTTCTTGAAAAGAGCTGACGGCTGCAGTATAAAAGAAAAAATGTACATTGACTCGTTTCGGTCGTTATTTCTTTTCGTTCAGTTCAGTACCTACGTCATTAAAATATAAAATTCATCAAGTACTCTATCCAGTGACATTAATTTGACCACCTGTCGAAAGCCTGAAAAATCACCCTTTGCAGCGCGGACAAGCAGGAAGTATGGTTCTGGAAGGTATCTCCAGGGATGTGGAGACATGGCGACACCATTGCCGTGCCAGCTGCTCTACGTTTCTCAGTGCTTCTCGTACACTGTGAGCTGTTGCGTTATCTTACTGGTAGATGCCATTGTGCCGAGGAAAAAGCAAACTGCACACAGGGGTGGACATGATAAACAGCCAGCTCGTGGGCACTTTCATTTGTGGCTTCTTTACGTTCATCATTGCTTTTGCTGGTAAGGAGGACGCTGCATCATCTGCAGACAGTGGACTGGTAGCAGGACAGTAACTCAACAGTAAGTCATTTCATATATTTTTATTTTTTACTTTATGGCCTTCATTGGACCCTGTAGTTGGTTATATAAAAGTTTATACAAGTTGTTGTTATTCAGTAATACAATACAGTTTAATATTAATTCAATAAGACAATTCAACAGTACAGTGGCTATACAGGGCTTATTATAACTTATTATTACATGAAGGGCATTTTTCTATTCTGTCTGCCCAGTACTTCTTCATTCTTTCAGATGTTTTCATTCTTTATTCGTCTAAGATCACTCTTCCTGTAGTCCTTTTATTGTTCTTCATTCGTAGTCTGGTTTGTATGTCTTGCAGTATACTGGTTTTCTCTGTTTGGTTTTTTAGGTCGTCTACTGTAATTTCTGTGATCCATTTACTGTTGCTCTTACTGTTCCACAATTTTTTTGTTATTTCCTTCCTGATACTGTTTCCTGGTGTTCTCATCAGATGTCAAAAGAATGAGACACTTTTCTTCCTGATCGTGCTCATTATTGGTTCTGTTTTCTGGTGTACTGTTAAATTAAAGCTAGTGTCCAATGCTCATTTACTTGATACTGTTTCTTATGCACGACCTAATTATTCTTCATCTTTAGTATTTTGTCAGTTTCTGTCGTATTAGTTGTTTTGAAAATGATTTCGGATGTGTAAGTTATTTCTGGCTTATAATGTTTTAATTTTGCATCTATGGATAGGCTTTTTTAATTGCATGTGTTTTGGTGATGTGTTTTTTATTCTCTTTTGCCATGCTGGTTTCTATTTAGATTGTAGGTTTCGATTTTACCTAAATATTCAATTTTACAACAATTTGATTTCATTCTTTCTTTATATCTTTCTTGAACATTGATGGCTAGGAGAGTAAGATCATCAGGAAATCCCAAGTAGTACAAACTTATATCGTTTCGGGCACTTCCAGTTCTTACGTTCTTTTGATTATCCTTGTACCATTCCCTCATTACGTATTCCAGTACACAGCTGAACAGTAACGGTGATAGACAGTCACTTTATCTTAAGCCTGTTTCTATAAGGAACGGTTCCGACATTTCTCCTCTTCTCTTTCGATTTGGTGTTAGTTAGAGTAAGTCCTATTAATTCAATAATAAGTTTTGGGTGGAGTCCCAAACTCCTTGAAATTTTTGTACTGAAGTTATATGGAGACAGTCATATGACTTCTTAATATCTACAAGTGATATTGCCAGAGGTTTCTTCCTTTTCCTGTTGTATGCCACAATCAATTTTAAAGATCTGCTTTGCGCAGATCTTCCACGGTCTGAAATATCCCTGGAATTTCCTTAACTCTCATCCTGGTTGTTCCTAGATTCTTCCATATAGGATCTTGGACAAAATCTTGTATTTGGAATCTAGGACAGAGATTTCTCTATAATTTCCAGGTTCCTCTTATTCCCCTTCTTATGTAGCGGGTGGATGATGACTACAGTCCGATGTTCAGGTAATTGTTCTGTTATTCAAATTTTTGTTAGAGAGTTGTGTAAGCAGGTCTTGACTGTCACTTGAATATTCTCAAATTTCAATAAAAACCTGATCTTCTCCACATGCCTTATAACTTTTTTGTCCTTTGAAGACTCTTTTTACTTCTTGGAAGCTTCTGGTGTATAATTTATTAGTTTCGGTTTTAATTGGTGAGTTTAGGTCAATCTGTAAGAATTCTTTGGGTTCTTCACAAGGCAAACGTTTATTAAATGTTTTTACCATGTTTTTAGAATTTGTTTATTACTGTGTGTCATTCTTCCACCTTCATCTTTCAGTATTAGCGTGTGGTTTATAGAATTGATTTTGGGGTGATTAATTCCTATTGGGTTTATTACGTCTTTATGAAATCTTCTCTTAATTGTCTTAATGCTTTGTGTCAATTTTTTCATTTAATTTTTGAGGTTGATAGTATGTTCTTTCGTGTGTTTGAAACTTTAACCATGCTCTGTGTCTTTTTTCATGGAATTTGTCGCATTCTGGAGTCCACCATGCATGTTTTTCTTCGTGAGTTCAGAGGAACTGAGTTTCTTAAGACTTGGTACCAGTTCTCCTAGATCATCTGTTATTTTAATGGTTTATGTTATTTGATGGTATTTGTCATTTTTAATTAGCTGATGCTTTTTAGTTTCTTCCATTTTTTCTTTAATGGAGTGAATTTGATTTTAATTTTAACCAAGTAGTGGCCTAATCCTGTATCTACTTCTTTCACTACTTTAACATGGCCTATTTCTTTATACAAATTTTTGTCTATACAGACATGGTGTAGCTACAAGTCCCCCTTTCTGCACTCTGGGTATTCAATGTTTTAAGTTTATTTGGCTTTCTCTTGAAGTATGTTGATTGATATATAAAGATGTATTCTCTGCCTAGTTCTACTAATCTTTGACCGTTCCTGTTTTAAAGGTATGTGGACTCCATTTTCCAGTTATATCTTTATATTTCCTTTCTTTTCCTAGCTGGGCGTTGAAGTCTCCCAGTACGTTTTTTACATTCCTTTTATTTATTCTGTTCATAGTTTGTTTTTCGCGAATGTCGCAAAATTCATCTACCACTTCCTTTGTTTTTGCTAGTATATATTTTTCATTTGTAGGAGCATGAGCATTTATAATTGTATAGATTTTATTCATCGTTCTAAAAGTCTGAGTTGCAGCTCTTGGTGATATTGCTTGAAAATAAGTTATAGGATCATTTACTTTTATATTCATTATAAATCCTGTTCCAAATTGGGGACATTTCTTCATCACCCTCTGTCCTGGTTTCCCCACTATAAATTCCATATTCTTGTGATTCGGACGGGTCCTTTACCGTGTTTCTCAATTCTTGGGGCACCACTATTAAAATTTTTTATTCCTTTAATTCATCTGTGAAATTCTTGAGTTTTCCGCTCTTAAATTGTGAATTTATGATGTGTGTTGCTACACGGTTTATTTGCTTGTATTGCATCTTCTTTTTATGTGTCAGCCATTTACTTATAGAAGGAACAATATTGGTCCAAGTTTTCAACCTTAGAGTACACATTGCACAATATCTCCACAACAAGAGTAAAAAGTTAGGATGTGTTTTATTGCTGCTTTCTGTTTTGTTTGTTAGATGCGAGCTGAACCAGTTCATATTTTGTTGCCAAAAAGCTGCAACATTTAAGAATTATCGCTTTTACTTATTAATCCACATTATTAAGCCGTAAGTATAACACATTTATTTTTACTAACAATAACCGAAACTCAGTTATAGGCAGAAGTTAGTAGACGCATTGGTCATGGCATGCGAGTACTATCAAGATAAGCGCCTTCGTTATTTCCGCCTGATGACGTCATCAGCTGGTTGCCAGTTAACGGGACTCAACTTGCTGACGGGCCTCACGCTTTGCACCTGACTCAGCTACGGTAGTCCATCAATGCGTGTCCTGTCTTCCGCTCGAGTCAGCGACGATGACGCAAGCTCCAAATTGTCATTCTAACGACTCAGTCATTACTTCCGTTCTTTTCCGCTCCATGCGCGGGTGAAGCAGTCTGAACGAAAAGTAACAACTGAGCACCTAAACGCTTTAATAGGTATATCCCAACATAGGACCATATTCAATGATGATTCTGAGATCTTCACAAAAGCAAGCGATGAAAACTGCTCCAGAAATGAGTGGGAAAATTACGACATGATAAATGGCGTACGAAGCAAATCCTCCGTGAAACAATTATGAAAGCTTTCTCTGAAAGTGACCGAGAATAGATTGTTTGAAACCCTACCCATGATGTAATAGACTAGACTTGTTGGGAGCAAACTGAACCGACTTCTTTGAGCAGATTCACATATAGGATTCCAAGTCTCAGTGAGTTACAGCGAACTTTTAGCAACAAAGAATATCAAGCTAGAAGAAATGCACACAAAAGTATGTATATTTACTGAAATGGATAAGGTGTAGGTTATCTCATTTCCATTCAGGAGCTTGGACTATATATCCAGGCTGTGAGACAGTAGAAAATCTGAGTCAAGTTAAAATGATTAGCTGATCAAGCTTTACAAAAATATACATCTAACGGAATGATTTAAGATTCCGTTTGATATGTATTTTTGATAATTTAAGATTCCGCTTGGTATACGAACAGTATCACGAATATTCTTAAGGTACATCCCCCAGCACCCAGTAGGTTGGCTCTGAGCACTACGGGACTCAACTTCTGTGGTCATCAGTCCCCTGGAACTTAGAAGTACTTAAACCTAACTAACCTAAGGACATCACACACATCCATGCCCGAGGCAGGATTCGAACCTGCGACCGTAGCGGTCTCGCGGTTCCAGACTGCAGCGCCTAGAACCGCACGGCCACGTCGGCCGGCACACCCAGTTGGTATTAAGTATAATCTCCAGATAAGAAGATGTTCTTGAAAGGAAAAGGTTTATATCACAGTTGCTATTATTATTGTGCGACAAGGGAAATATTCAAAATTCTCAGGAAAATAGGCGAGAACTTCAGGGAAGAAAGGGTGATATTCAGTGTGCACAAACACCTAGAGAGAAAAAGTGAGAATGGGAGACAATAACGAAGTGCTTTGATTAAAAAGAGTGGTGCAGCCTTTCACCAATACTGCTCAGTATGTTCACCGCAGATGCAATGCCAGAAATGAAAGAGAGACTCAGAAGTGGAACTAAAATTCAGGGTAAAAGGATACCAATGACAAGATTCGCTGATGACATTGGTATCCTCAGTGAAGTGAAGGAAAATTACAGAGCCTTTTGAATGGAACGAACCATCTGCACAGTACATAATACAGATAGATTCATGGTAAACGGAAGAAAGACATAAACAATGAGGCTGAAAATTCAACTAAATTCTCAGAGATTACAGTTACGAATAACTTAATTGGAACGATCACATGAATAATATTCTGGGGCAAACGAATCAATGAGTGCGATTTATTGTCAAAACACTTAGAAAATGTAACAAGTCTACTAAAGAGACTGTCTATTCTACATTTGGCCGTCCTCGAATAGGGCTATTGTTGCGCGGTATGGCATCCGCATTAGATAGGATTGCTGGAGGAAATCGAAAAAGTTCAAAGAAGGGCAGCTCGCTTGCTATTACCGCAAAACAGGCGAGACAGTATCACAGATATGATATGCAAATTGGGGTGGCAATCGTTTAAACAAATGTATTTTACACAGCAGCAGGATCTTCTCATGAAATTCAATCACCAGCTTTCTCCTCCGAGTGCGAAAACATTTTGTTGGCGCGAGCCTACATAGGAAGAAATAATCGTCACAATAAAATAAGAGAACTCAGTGTTCGGAGGGAAAGATTTACGTGTTCGTTCTTCCCGCGTGCTGTTAGAGAGTGGAACGGTATAGAAATAGCGTGAATCTGGTTCGATGACCCCTCAGCCAGGCACTTGATTGTGGATTGCAGGGTAATCATGTGAATGTAGGTGTCGCATGAATGACATCAGCTATAAACTTAACATCAAATATGGTCACCATAAAGTAGACGAAGCAAAGAAATTTTTCTACCTTACAAGCAGCCGGCCGTTGTGGCCGAGCGGTTCTAGGCGCTTCAGTCCGAAACCGCGCGACTGCTACGGTCGCAGGTTCGAATCCTGCCTCGGGCATGGATGTTTGTGATGTCCTTAGGTTAGTTAGGTTTAAGTAGTTCTAAGTTCTAGGGGACTGATGACCTGAGATGTTAAGTACCATAGTGCTCAGAGCCATTTGAACCATTTGAATCTTACAAGCAAAATAACACATGACAAACGACACAAGGAGGACATAAGAAGCACAGACAAAGAGAGCATTCCTGGCCAAAACAAGTCCACTAGTATCAAATATACTCAATTTGAAGAAGAAATATCTGAAAATGTACGTTTGGAGGACAACATTGTTTGGTAGTGAAGCATAAACTATGGAAAATCCGGAAAAAAGAGAATCGATGTGTTGGCGTTATAGTGCTACAGACAAATGTTGAAAATTAGGTGGATTGATAAGGTTCTTTGCAGAATCGGCGAGGAAAGAAGTATATGGAGAACACTGACAGGAAGAAGATGGAGGACGATGGGACGTCCATGTTACTATGGGGAACTGCGGAAAGGTAAAAACTATAACGGAGGCAGAGATTGGAATATATTGAATAAATAACTAAGAACGTACGGTGCAGGTGCTACTCTGAGACGAAGAGGTTGCCATAGGAGAGGAATTCGTTGTGGGCAGCATCCAGTCAGAAGACTGATGACCCAAACTGAAAAAGAAGAAGATAAATATGATACAAAAGGAGATATAAGAAATAATGGTCATACTTTGTCGAAGGAATTCAAAAACCTCATCGTTAACACCCAACAATATGTGCAGGAATTCAAAATCGTCATCATTAGCACCCTCCACCCTGTCTATCCCTCCAGCATACCCTCCTCCCCCAGTCCGCCAACTCCCTCCCCCCCCCCCCCCTCCTTCCGCATACATATACACATCACATACAGGGATTATATAAATAAGCCAAAGTTTTCCTTAACGGAACCAACATTAATGATTTTTAAAATTTATAGTGAAGAGACTCGTAAACTTTTTACTTTTTTCTGGCTTTAACAAATGCGAGTGCAATTTATTTTATCCCCCATTCGGCTCTCTGTACTTTATTTTTCTTGTGTCTAGTCTCCCTCTCTTTTCTTATCGTTTTCATTCCTTCATCTCCGACACCAGATTTATTGTTCTTGTGATATTACACACACCCCAGCTACGACCTAAGGTATTTAGTTATGCTATTTACGGTGGCGTTTCTGTTTTTCATTTTTACGCGATTTTTTATAGCGATCGATTAGCAGCTCATTTAAGCACGTATCTTCGTCGCCACCTCATCTTCACTTGTCGCACAAAACGATGAGACAGACTACGTTATTCCATTTTTTGTCAATAGAGTGGGACTGCAGCTGGTCGATGACTTAAAGAAAATGGATGCCAACAGCCGCAATTTTATTTAATAATTTTATTTAGCTACCATTTTCGGTGCCCATGAAGCCACTATACACGTAGCTTCTCTGTATACGTGGACCCTTCACATCTATTAATGAGATCTTAAGTCTACGGAAACCAGTTGGAAATACTGGTTCCTCTAATAACACAATCGATTAGACGACTTTTCTAGCTACGTGTATAGGGGTATGAAGATAGGGCCAATGAGGCAGCGAAACTTGTAGCTAAACAAAATTGTGACAGTTGGTATCCATTTTCTTCAAGGAGCAGATGACACATGGAAGGTATATGCATCAGGAGCTGAGGAGGACTACACCCGAAGGAGGGCAGATGTCGCTGTGTAGACGTATATAAGTTGTGAATATTCTCTAAGACAAACGCTAAAGGTTACTACAAGGTTGGTGTAATGGAAAGAAATTGGACACGCCTACATTAATTAGTATGGTACTTAACACCCGAAACATCACATCCGCCTCTCGAAAATAATAAAAAGTTGCTATTATATTAAAAGGCAAAATGAACTAGGAAGAAGAACCAATAAGACAAGGAGAGAGAGGTATGAAATATTCCATGTATTCATTAATGATTTTAACCAGTGGTGCACTACAATAGACTTCAGTTAATACTATGTATTCGGGTTCAAAAAACACCAAATGTTAATCACACGGGATACTATCTCACCACACGAAAGTTCAAATCGTTGTTGACATTTACTGATTTCCTCGCCAAATGTTGCAAGCATGACATAACAAAACATCCAGTTGTTATTTGTTGCGATATGTTCACTGCACATGACTGTGTACATCGTGATCCTTTATTAGACCAGCTTAAAATTAATGGAATTAATAGTAGTACATACAACTTGTTTGAATCATTGTTCACAAAAAGAATTCAAAATGGTTCTGAGTAATTCACGTATAGCAGGAAGGAAAAAGTCTATTTGCTACTGGACAGGAAACTCAGTTCGAGTCCCATAACATTCACTTTTGGGTCGGCTCCTGCTTATTGTATGTGTAAATGACTTGCAGCAGAGTTGGTACATTATGCAGATATCTCAAGTATTACAAAACCCTGTTAGAAATTCAGCAACAGCATAAATTGTCAATAGGGTTTTTCACGTAGTAATTAACAGACCATTCGAAAATTGACTCTTAATTTAGAAAAAGGGACAATATATTCATCTCTGCGCAAGAAATAAAATTAGATCAAGGCTATATAGAGCACGTGAAAAGGGATTAACGATTAGAAAAGAATGTTCTAGGTGTTTGAGTGCACTGATGAAAATCTGAACAAGAAAAAACATGAACATTTACGGAAACTCAAACAAGTCTGGCCATTTTTAAAAGCTGCTAGTGGCACAAAAGTTCGTATATAGAGAAAAACGGCACAGCAATCGAGGTTGAGAGTAGCACATCATAAGCAGAAATGCATTCAAGTGTTCCCTTACAAGGAAAGATCCAAGACTTTTGTCTAAGTTTCATTCTCACGCAGCTTTAAAAATAAGTTATATAAAATAATATTAGCGGTGAAACTTCCTGGCAGATTAAAACTGTGTGCCGGACCGAGACTCGAACTCGGGACCTTTGTCTTTCGCAAGCAAGTGCTCTACCAACTGAGCTACCCAAACACGACTCACGGCTCGTCCTCACAGCTTTACTTCCGCCCGAGTTCGAGTCTCTGTCCGGCACACAGTTTTAATCTGCCAGGAAGTTTCATATCAGCGCACACTCCGCTGCAGAGTGAAAATCTCATTCTGGCAATATTAGCGGTAGTACAGTTGAGATACAGATGAAATTACTGTAATTTCAGAAATTTCACTTAAGTTATCCCCTCAAAAAAGGTAACATACCGTAGACTCCCTCTGTCAAAAGCTGAGCTCAAACATGACGAGGTATCTCGAACAGAATGCCAACCACCGCGGAAACCGAAAACATCGGTCAGGCGAAACCCACCTTGCGGTTTTATCGCATGACACCCTGAAAGCCACGGCTCATGGTAGTCAGTTTAATGCATTGTTTCTTGACTTCCCGAAAGTATTTCGCTTAGTTGCACACCAACGCTTACTAACAAAAGTTAACTGCGCATACAATTTGTGCAGACAATGTTAACAGTAGCGTCAGACTTTTTGTAGATAATGCAGTTATCTGTAATGAAGTACTGTCTGAAAAAAAAAATCTGCACGATCACTGTTTAAGGTCACGAAAAGATGTTAGAGTGTTGCAAACGTTGGCAAATTGCTTCAAACAGTTAGAAATTGTGCACTTCACAAAGCGCAAAAACTTGGTATCCTATGGCTGCAATATCAATGTGCCATGATAGGAATCAGTCAACTCATACAAATACCTGGGTGTAATAATTTGAGGGGATATGAAATTGAATGATCACATATGCTCAGACGCAGGTAAAACAGATGGTAGATTTCGGTCCATTGGTAGTATACTGGAAAAGCGTAATCAGTTTATGAAGAAGGTTACTTAGAAAACACTCGTGTGACATATCCTGTGTAAGACCCAAACCAAGTAAGACTACTGGGGGAAACTGAACGTACAGAAAGAAGACAGCACGGATGCTCTCAGATTTGTCTGACTCGTGGTAGAGAGTTACAGAAACACTGAGAGAGATGAAATGCATGCGCTTCGACATGGCGTCAACTATCCCGCTAATACTTTATTAGAAATTTGCTAGTGAAGTGTATACTCGTACAAGGAGAAGCACCTTCCGCCATGCAGTTCACAGTGGTTTGCAGAGCGCACACGTCAATGTAGATATGGTAGACATTCTCATTCCGCTAAGTTCTACGCCTTTTGCTTTTTGCATAACTGGCAACTTCGGAAACAAACAAATCAACTCCAAATCAATAGCATTTTGCAACTCAATGTATCTTTTTATACAAAACGAAATGTTCAGACTGATTCACAAGCTCATCATCGCCCAGCCCAAACCGCTAAGGATAGAAACTTGGAAGTTGGAGAGCGTGTTCGTCTTGTACTGCAGGCCTCGTTGTAGAAGGGATTTTTCAAAATTCTGTCGCTAAGGGGGTGAAATATGGTGTGAAAGGCTTTTTGAAAATACATCGCTATTAAGGCATTTTGAACCTAGGACCACGAAAACTGGTATCTGGTTTCTCGGTCAGAAATAAAAATATAGTGTTTTAGTACACTTAATGGTGTGAAATTGGAGCTGAAAGACTGTTTTGAAAAGCACATGTTATTAAAGAACTAGTAAACCATTTTAAAGTCTACATCTACGAAAATCGGTATTTAACTTCTTGGTTAGAATTAAAATAATACGTGTTTCAGTGTTTTTGGAAATTCAACTCCTAAGGGGTATAGACGATGAAAAGTTTTATGAAAGTATTTCACTACGAAAGTAGAACCGCTTTTTGGTCAGAAGTACATTCGGAAAATACCGCGCTTCTGTAGACTTAATTGGCGTGAAAAGTCTATGTGTTGCAATGCAAACTAAATCAGACAAAGCTATTTAAGTCACCACGACAAATCAGTACTGTCAGAATCTCAAAGAAAACTAAACGGATCTTTAATTCATTAATTTTTCAGTGGACCTTGTACATGTATATAACACTATTTTTGTTGTAATTGCTAAACAAACGAACCATTATTGAAAAAAGAAATAGATACTACCTTTAAATACGATTCTGTGTACGGGAATATCCGCTTGAGATTAGAGAATTCAGTACGGAGTGTAATACTGGCGCTAATAGCTATAGAACGACTCACCCTATTTGTCTCTTTCTTTTTTTAACTCGTTATAAATAAAACCCGCTGGAACACTTTAATTACGCAAAGACAGACTTATGTAAAAGGTCACTAACTCTTTTACAGTGTGTAGAATTATTAAAAAAAAAGAAAAGAAAAGAAAGAAACAGTGTGCAGACCACCTAGTTTACATGAGCGAAGCAGCGGGAGCTAAGCTATATATATATATATATATATATATATATATATATATATATATGTGTGTGTGTGTGTGTGTGTGTGTGTGTGTGTGTGTGTGTGTGTGTGTGTGTGTGAGTGTGTGTGTGTTCCATTTTGTATATATATATAGCTTACTAGCTTAGCTCCCGCTGTCTATATATACAGGGTGTTACAAAAAAGTACGGCCAAACTTTCAGGAGGGGGAAGGAGGAGATTAGTGTGCTCGGGTGAGGGAAGGATGGGGAAGGAAATCGGCCGTGCCTTTTCAAAGGAACCATCCCGGCATTTGCCTGTAGCGATTTAGGGAAATCACGGAAAACCTAAATCAAGATGGCCGGAGACGGGATTGAACCGTCGTCCTCCCGAATGCGACAAACTTTCAGGAAACATTCCTCACACACGAAGAAAGAAAATATGTTATGTGGACATGTCTCCGGAAACGCTTACTTTCGATGTTAGAGCTCATTTTATTACTTCTCTTCAAATCACATTAATCATGAAATGGAAACACACAGTAACAGAACGTAGCAACGTGACTTCAAACACTTTGTTAGAGGAAATGTTCAAAATGTCCTCCGTTAGCGAGGATACATGCATCCACCCTCCGTCGCATGGAATCCCTGATGCGCTGATGCAGCCCTGGAGAATGGCGTATTGTATCACAGCCGTCCACAATACGAGCACGAAGAGTCTCTACATTTGGTACCGGGGTTGCGTAGACAAGAGCTTTCAAATGCCTCCATAAATGAAAGTCAAAAGGGTTGAGGTCAGGAGAGCGTGGAGGCCATGGAATTGGTCCGCCTCTACCAATCCATCGGTCACCGAATCTGTTGTTGAGAAGCATACGAACACTTCGACTGAAATGTGCAGGAGCTCCATCGTGCATGAACCACATGTTGTGCCGTACTTGTAAAGGCACATGCTCTAGCAGCACAGGTAGAGTATCCCGTATGAAATCATGATAACGTGCTCCATTGAGCGTAGGTGGACGAAACTGAAATGAGCTCTAACATAGAAATTAAGCGTTTCCGGACACATGTCCACATAACATCTTTTCTTTACTTGTGTGTGAGGAATGTTTCCTGAAAGTTTGGCCGTACCTTTTTGTAACACCCTGTATATAGATATATGTTCTGGTACATTTTGTTTGTGGGGTTTCATAGAGTCCGAGAAAGCGATTTGGCTCGCGGCTCCCCCTGGGCAGGTGAATAGTGAGTCGCCATTTGGTCCATGTCTGGCGCATATATATACTGCGGAAATTTGAGGAGATTCAATACGATGAGTGTCTGAGCTGGGAGTATTGATAACATTCGAACTCCTGCGACTCATATCCTCCTGGGGTGGGGATCGTCCACGGCCAGCTGGCCTCTCTCTGGCTGACACGCACTTCTACTGCTGTGCTCATGGGCCGAGTTTACGGCGGTAGTTTCCTCCGTCGGCGCTGCACTGAGGCACGGTAAGGACGTGGCATGTATTTGACGACGTCTAGACCACTTTTGCAAGCTTTAACTGTCTGTGCAATATGGCGATCTGTACAAAATAGTTTTGCCGCTGAAAGTCTCAAAAAATGGCTCTGAACACTATGCGACATAACTGCTGAGGTCATCAGTCCCCTAGAACTTAGAACTACTTAAACCTAAGTAACATAAGGACATCACACACATCATGCCCGAGGCAGCTTTCGAACCTGAGACCGTAGCGATCGCGCGGTTCCAGACTGTAGCGCCTAAAACCTCTCGTCCACCCCGGCCGGCGGTTAATAACAGAAAATGGACTTGTACTTAAATGTATTATGTAACGTGCGACATGATCACAACTGTTTTCTACATGTTTTGAAAGTCATTTTTCTTCAACTCACTTGGCTGAACTACAACAGCAAAAAGATGGACAGTGCTCCCACACCGGCAGCATCAGTAATCTGGTAGGTAAATTCAGTAAGAGCAAATCAGAATACTCCATTCATTCTTTTGTGCTAGGGCTTAGGAGCCTCTACAGACTAGTTGAACAAGACGGAGGGCGAGGTATTTACGGAAAGTTTTGAGAGACGAGTGGATGCAGACCATCCATCTCTGGCGGGATGCTGTCCCTCATTGTGGCATTAGGACATCTCCAAACTAGAAGCTGTAGCACACCGAAAATTCCAGCCACACTATGCAAACATCTCGCCACTGTGTGTCAGTGGGATGGGCTGTCCCATTAGGATTGCTAGGAAGAATGCAACCTGTGTTGTTCTGGGAACCACTACAACAGATTTATATAGAGCATCCAGAGGGTCAGTCGTTACGCAAACATCAGTCTCGGCGCTGGATCCGCAGCTATGCATCATTCCGCCAGCACCGTTGCCTAGGTAACACACGTTTTGACAGGTCTTTCTCAGGTGTCATGCATGAAAGAGATGCCACCACCTCGGCATTGCGGGACCCAAACTGAGGCCTACGCGTGGTTCAGCAGCTGACGCCTATGTCGTCACTTTGCAGGGCCTGCCAGTGTATCAAGGCTCCTGGGGGAGGTGTGCAGCGTCGGTGGCGTTGACGTCGAGAGTCGGGCTCATACATGTGAAGGATATTGATTTAATTAATTTGTATAATTAATTTGCTTAGATTTTTTATATCAACGTGGTGTTAGTGGTACAACAGTTAAGGGGAGGTTGTGGGTGGCTGGGCGAGTGGTTGGGTGACATGGAGCAGAACAGCAGGTTAAGTGCTGAACACTAGTTTAATTTGCATAATTTGTATGTAAAACGCGGTACAATAGTTTAAGGGGGTGGGGGTGGGTGACAAAGATGAGTGCCCCAGAAATGGCGCTCAAAAGTGTGTGAAACTCGAAAAGTGTACCAGTAAGTGGTGGGAGGACATAACTAATTACTTAATTGGTATCGAAGGTGGTACAATAGTTTAAGGGGATGGGGCTGATGTGGAAAACCGCTTAACAGAACAATAGGTTAAGTGCCGGGAAAGGGTCAAACATTAGGTTGAGACATCTAGAGAGTTGTGCTGTACATTAGGCTTTGCAACATGTTTGCCCCATGTAATTACTTCTTACAGGACCTACATCTTTCCAAACAGCAGAAAATGACAAGCAACAGAAATCCAACCCCGCAAACTGAATTTTTTTATAAATAAACAACATAGCTTTGAGTTTTCTGTTATGAGATTTCCATATATTCCATACACTGCCAAGTATCCCATAAATTGTTTAAATAAACAATATTCCGCACATTTCCTAAATTGTTTAAACAATATTCCATATACTGCAATCAATTTCCAGATAAATTCTTTAACTAAATAAATAAACTATATTCCATATACTGTCATAAATAATTAAACGATATTCTGTACATTGTCTAAATTGTTTAAACAATATTCCATACACTGCAAACGAATTCCCTCCAAATGACCGACCAACTGAGTCTTTTTCCCGCCAATCTCTGGGAGGGAGGATGGGAAAGGAGCGGCTTACCAGAAGAGGAGAGGTTAATTAATTGATCAATTTAGTTAAATAGTCAATCAAATTGATAAGTTTGAGAGGGGCTATTCCAATAACTCAGATCTGAATGTATACCTTTAGCAGAGAGGGGGAGGGGCGGGTTGGAGGTTTCCTGAGTGTTGGAGGGGAGGGGGGGGAGTCAGAAGGGGCAGAGGAACAATAGATTAAGGACCTCTCAATCAAAAGGAATGATCCTTTGATAGAACAATAGGTTAAGGACCAGTTAATCGAAGGAGAGCAATAGATTAATGACCTGTCAATCAAAGGAGAACAATAGGTTTGCCCATGAGTGCATAGCTCCTGCCCCTGACGTATATATATATATATATATATATATATATATATATATATATATATATATATATATATATATATAAAGTGGGGGGACAAGCTATGTTCTGGTGCATTTTGTAGTGCGAGTTGCGCTGCAGTCGGCAACACCTATATAACAATATAAGACAACAGGTGTCTGGCGCTGTTCTTAGATCGGTTACTGCAGGAATCCCATAAAACATCAAATCTCCGACATTGGTGCAGCCGAAAAAGATCCTGCAAGAACATGACCAATGACGAGCGAAGAGAATCGTTCAATGACAACCCTCCTGAAAATTGGTGAAGATTTCAATGTTGGGCTGTCAACAAGTATCAGTGTGTGAACCATTCAACAAAACATCATCGCTAAGGGCTTTCAGAGCCGATGGCCCACTTCTGTACCCTTGGTGACTGCATGATATAAAGCTTTACACGTCGCCTGGGCCTGTCAACACCAACATTGGACTGCTGATGACTGGAACCACGTTGCCTGGTCGGACGATTCTCGCTTCAAATTACATCGAACTGATGGACGTGTACGGGTATGGAGACAACCTCATGAATCCATGGACCCTGCATGTCAGCAGGGGACTGCTCAAGCTGGTGGAGACGTTGTAATGGTGTGCGGCGTTTGCAGTTGGAATGATATGGGACCCTTGATATGCCTAAAGACGACTCTGACAAGTGACGCGTACGTAAGGATCCTGCCTGATCACCTGCATCTATTCATGTCCATTGTGCATTCCGACGGACTTCGGCAATTCCAGCAGAACAATGCGACGCCCCACACATCCATAATTGCTACAGAGTGCCTCCAAAAACACTCTTCTGAAATTAAACACTGCCGCTGGCCTCCAAACTCCCCAGACATGAAAATTATTGAGCATTTCTGGGATGCCTTGCAACGTGCTGTTCAGAAGAGATGTCCACGCCCTCTCACTCTTACGGATTTATGGACAGCCCTGCAGGATTGATGGTGTCAGCTTATGATTGTTAACATCTTCATCTCATCTCTAAAGCCCTCATTGTCTCAGAAAATAGTCTACGAGGTGTGGCTAGAAAAAAACCGGACTAGTACTGGTGAAACAATAAAACGAATGCAATAAGGCTGAAAGTCGCGTGGCCTGTCACGTGACTCTCGCTCCGCCTACTGCTCGAGTTTCATCTGCCTCCTGCACTCAGTCTGCCCGTGGCGTCTGTTTTAAGTAGTTGACGTTTTGTCTGTGCGTCGGAAAATGTTGAGTCTACAGAAAGAACAGCGTGTTAACATCAAATTTTGTTTCAAACTAGGAAAATCTGCAAGTGAAACGTTTGTAATGTTACAACAAGTGTATGGCGATGATTGTTTATCGCGAACACAAGTGTTTGAGTGGTTTAAACGATTTAAAGATGGCCGCGAAGACACCAGTGATGACACTCGCACTGGCAGACCATTGTCAGCAAAAACTGATGCAAACATTGAAAAAATCGGTAAACTTGTTCGACAAGATCGCCGTTTAACAATCAGAGCAGTGTCTGAGTTAACAGGAGTTGACAAGGATAGTGTTAGGCAGATTCTTCATGAAAGTTTCATCATGAACAAAGTGTGTTCAAAAATGGTTCCAAAGTGTCTCACAATTGAACAGAAGGAACGCCGGAGAATGATTTGTTCTGACATCCTGGAAAACATTGAAAGTGATCCCACCTTCTTACAAAATGTTATTACTTGCGATGAATCGTGGTTTTTTACTTACGATCCCGAAACTAAACGCCAATCGTTGCATTGGAAAACTCCTGGTTCTCCACGACAAAAAAAGCACGAATGTCAAAATCGAAATTCAAGGCTATGATGATTGTTTTTTTTGACATCAAAGGGATTGTGCACATTGATTGGGTACCAGAGGGAAAAACAGTGAATCAGCATTACTACATTAGCGTCCTGGCTACCCTACGTGAGCGAGTACGGAGAAAACGGAACGATTTGTGGAGAAAAAAGTCATGGATCCTTCACCAAGACAATGCCCCAGCCCACAGTGCGTTGTCAGTGAAGACGTTTTTGGCAAAACACAACATTCCCATCTTAGATCATCCACCCTACTCACCTGATTTGGCCCCCTGTGACTTTTTTCTTTTCCCTAAAGTCAAGTCAGCTTTGAAAGGAACTAGATTTGAGACTGTTGAAGCAGTAAAAGAAAAAGCGACGGAAGTAATGTATGGACTTACCGAAAATGATCTGCAGCATTGCTATGAACAGTGGAAAATTCGTATGGAGCGGTGTAGAGACCGAGGAGGAGAGTACATTGAAGGAGATAACATGAAATTGTAAATAATTGTAAATAAATGTTTTTTCTAGCATCAGTCCGGTTTTTTTTCTAGCCGCACCTCGTAATTTGCAAACTTTGTTTCAACGAAAGCAAATGTACGACTACTAAAATGATAAAAAACAGAGACATTTGCATTCATACTACACAAATCACATCTATATTTCAGTTCCAGGGTGCTATCTTCCATGTGCGTGCCCGTTAAACCACCGTCATCTGCAGTGCAGAATGAATCTCCTTCTGGCCCAAAAGTTTGGGCTTTTCTTTAATTTCTGATTTATTATAACTACTGCAGGTATATCTGAAATCGGTAATGTGTTATCCTATGTAGACATAATATGATATAATTACCTATTAAACTGTTTCGGTAACAATCTGATGCGCTATTTCAAGTTACGACTAAGTCGGAGCGGCAACAATGTAGAGAAGTAGCTGGAAGATGCAGCTAACTGTCGCAAATAAAAGTTTTAATTTTTTCCAGTTTCCGACCTATCGTCCCCTACTTTCCTAACAGCCCACGTACGTACGTGGATATTGTGAGGTTTACTGAACCATCTGCAATGGTTTGTGAAGAATCACCCTAAATATATCGTGTCAATATTGTTTCCTATGCAGTACCACATGTTCATATGTAGGAAAATTTACTGTAATATATCGAGTGGAATAAGTTTGGTTTGCAGTGTAGGCGAGCCGGCACGCTGCCTCTGGCGCTGCGAGGGAAAAATGAGGACAATGGAGGGCTAATAACGCTGTGTGCAATGACTCACAGGGCAGAAGCGGCTAGAGAGCCTTAACAGCCAGCATTAATATTCGCTGCAGTATCTAAAGCCAACTGTGAACAGTGTGTGTGTGTGTATGTGTGTGTGTGAGTGTGAGCACTTTATGTCGCGGAGCAATGGGAGTCTTCAACTTCGTAGCGTCGACAGGCGAAGTATTTCCGCAAAGACTAGGCACGCTGCCCAAGGAAACTTTTTTCTATTTTTTGGTCATCATTCTTCTGACTGGTTTTTATGTGGCTCGCCCCGAATTCCTCTCCTGTTCTAACCTCTTCATGTCATAGTAGTACTTGCAACCAACGTCCTCAATTATTTGCTGGATGTATTCCAATATCTTCCTCTACTGTTTTTGCCCTCTACAGCTCTCTCTCGTACCATGGAAGTCATTCCCTCATGTCTTAGCACATGCCCTATCATCCTGTCCCTTCTCCTTATCAGTGTTTTCCACATATTTCTTTCCTCTCCGATTCTGTGCAGAACCTCTTTATTACTTACCTTATCAGTCCATGTGGTGTCACCGCCAGACACCACACTTGCTAGGTGGTAGCTTTTAAATCGGCCGCGGTCCGTTAGTATACGTCGGACCCGCGTGTCGCCACTATCAGTGATTGCAGACCGAGCGCCGCCACACGGTAGGTCTAGACTCCCTAGCACTCGCCCCAGTTGGACAGCCGACTTTGCTAGCGAGAGTTCACTGGCTACATACGCTCTCATTTGCCGAGACGACAGTTTAGCATAGCCTTCAGCTACGTCATTTGCTACGACCTAGCAAGGCGCCATATTCAGTTACTATTCCGAACAGATAATATTGTGAATCATGTACCGTCAAGAGCGACGTTCATGATTAATGGATTAAAGTTAAGTATCAAACTAATTACGTCCGCTTTCTGAATTCTAATTCCTTGTCATGTTCCAGGCCTCACGTCAGTATAGTCCTTCCCTCCTCACGCCAGCCTGCGTGAGCTGAAACGCGTGCATTTCGGCATACACTAGTAACACGGTGTTGGCTCTTCTGCCAACACTAAAGTCCACCTGATTTTCAACATCCGTCTGTAGCACCACATCTCAAATGCTTCAATTCTTTTCTATTCCGGTTTTCCCACAGTCCGTGTTTCACTGCCACACAATGCTGTACTCCAGATGTACATCATCAGAAATTTCTTAGATTAAGGCCGATATTTGATATTAGTAGACGCCCTCTTTGCCATTGCTAGTCTGCTTTTGATGTCCTCCTTGCTCTGTCCGTCATTGGTTATTTTACTGCCTAGGTAGCAGAATTCCTTAACTTCATCTACTTCGTACCTTCAAACCTAGTGTTAAGTTTCTCGCTGTTCTCATTTCCACTACTTCTCATAACCTTTGTCTTTCTTCGATTTACTCTCAGTCCATACTCTGTACTCATTAGACTGTTCATTCCGTTCACCAGATCATGTAATTCTTCTTCACTTTCACTCAGGATGCAATGTCATCAGCGAATCGTATCATTGATATCCTTTCACTTTGAATTTTAATTCCACACCTGAACGTTTCTTTTATTTCCGTCATTGCTTCCTCGATGTACAGATTGAATAGTAGGGGCAAAAGGCTACGTCTTTGTCTTACACCCTTTTTAATACGAGCACTTCGTTCTGGGTCTTCCACTCTTATTATTCCCTCCTGGCTGTTGTACATATTGTATATGACCCGTCTCTCCCTATAGCTTACCCCTACTTTTCTCAGAATTTCGAACGTCTTGCACCATTTTACACTGTCGAACGCTTTTCCCAGGTCTTGATTTTTCTTTAGCCTTGCTTCCATTATTAACCGCAACGTCAGAATTGCCTCTCTCGTGCCTTTACCTTTCCTAAAGCCAAACTGATCGTCATCTATCGCATCCGCAATTTTCTTTTCCATTCTTCTGTATGTTATTCTTGTAAGCAACTTGGATGCATGAGCTGTTAAGCTGATTCTGCGATAATTCTCGCACTTGTCAGCTCTTGCCGTCTTCGGAATTGTGTAGATGATGCTTTTCCGAAAGTCAGATCGTATGTAGCCAGACTATAATTTCTACACACCAACGTGAATAGTCGTTTTGTTGCTACTTCCCCCAATGCTTTTAGAAATTCTGATGGAATGTTATCCATCCCTTCTGCCTTATTTGACTGTAAGTCCTCCAAAGCTCTTTTAAATTCTGATTCTAATACTGGATCCCCTATCTCTTCTAAACCGACTCCTGTTTCTTCTTCTATCACAACAGACAAATCTTCCCCCTCATAGAGGCTTTCGATGTATTCTTTCCACCTATCCGCTCTCTCCTCTGCATTTAACAGCGGAATTCCCGTTGCACTCCTAATGTTACCACCCTTGCTTTTAATATCACCGAAGGGTGCTTTGACGTTCCTGTGTGCTGAGTCTGTCCTTCCGACAATCATTTCTTTTTCGATTTCTTCACGTTTTTTCTGCAGCCATTTCGTCTTAGCTTCGTTGCACTTCCTACTTATTTCTGTATTCCTGAGTTTCCCGGAACATTTTTGTACTTCCTCCTTTCATCGATCAATTGAAGTACTTCTTCTGTTACCCATGGTTTCTTCGCAGTTACCTTCTTTGTGCCTATATTTTCCTTCCCAACTTCTATGATGGCCCTTTTTAGGTATGTCCATTCCTCTTCAACTGTACTGCCTACTGAGCTATTCCTTATGTTGTATCTATAGCCTTAGAGAACTTCAACCGCATCTCGTCATTCCTTAGTAGTTCCGTTCAAATGGTTCAAATGGCTCTGAGCACTATGGAACTTAACATCTATGGTCATCAGTTCCCTAGAACTTAGAACTACTTAAACCTAACTAACCTAAGGACATCACACAACACCCAGTCATCACGAGGCAGAGAAAGGTAGTTCCGTATCGCACTTCTTTGCGTATTGATTCTTCCTGGCTAATGTCTTAAACTTCAGCCTACTCTTCATCACTACTATATTGTGATCTGAGTCTATCCCTGCTCCTGTGTACACCCTACAATCCAGTATCTGATTTCGTAATCTCTGTCTGACCATGATGTAATTTAACTGAAATCTTCCCGAATTACCAGGCCTTTTCCGACTATACCTCCTCTTCTTGTGATTCTTGAACAGAGTATTCGCTATTACTAGCTGAAACTTGTTACAGAGTTCAATTAGTCTTTCTCCTCTCTCATTCCTTGTCCCAAGCCCATATTTTCTTGTAACCTTTTTTACTACTCCTTCCCCTACAACTGCATTCCGGTCTCCTATGACTATTAGATTTTCATATCCCTTTACATACTGTGTTACCCTTTCAATATCTTCATACACCTTCTCTATCTCTTCTTCTTCAGCTTGGGACGTCGGCATGTATACCTGAACAATCGTTGTCGGTGTTGGTTTGCTGTCGATTCTGATACGAACAACCCTATCGCTAAACTGTTCACAGTAACATACTCCCTGCCCTACCTTCCTATTCATAACGAATCCTACTCCATTATACCATTTTCTGCTGCAGTTATTATTACCCTATACTCATCTTGTGGTGTCACCGCCAGACACCACACTTGCTAGGTGGTAGCCTTTAAATCGGCCGCGGTCCGGTAGTATACGTCGGACCCGCGTGTCGCCACTATCAGTGATTGCAGACCGAGCGCCGCCACACGGCAGGTCTAGAGAGACTTCCTAGCACCCGCCCCAGTTGTACAGCCGACTTTTCTAGCGGTGGTTCACTGACAAATTACGCTCTCATTTGCCGAGACGATAGTTAGCATAGCCTTCAGCTACGTCAATTGCTACGACCTAGCAAGGCGCCATTATCAATTGCTATTTATCTTGTGATGCATGTACCGTCAGACCGATGTTCACCAATTATGGATTAAAGTTAAGTATTCCAGAAGCTATGTACTATTTTTGCTACTATAAAGACCTTGTCGTGTTCCAGACCTCACACCATCCTGCGTGAGCTTAAACGCGTGCCTTTCGGCTACCTGTCATAGTGGATTGGCTGTCTTGCCAGTCCACAACACATCTGACCAGAAATCCTTGTCTTCTTTCCACTTCACTTCACTGACCCCTACTGTATCTAGGTTGAGCTTTTGCATTTCCCTTTTCAGATTTTCTAGTTTCCCTACCACTTTCAAGCTTCTGACATTCCACGCCCCGACTCGGAGAACGTCATCCTTTAGTTGATTATTCAATCTTTTTTCTGATGGTAACCTCCCCCGTGGCGGTCCCCTCCCGGAGATCCGAATGAAGGACTATTCCGGAATCTTTTGCCAATGGAGAGATCATCATGACACTTCTTCAATTACAGGCCACGTGTCCTGTAGATACACGTTACGTGTCTTTAATGCAGTGTGGTTTGCATTGCCTTCTACATTCTCATGCCGTTGATCATTGCTGATTCTTCCGCCTTTAGGGGCAGCTTCCCACCCCTAGGACAAGAGAGTGCCCTGAACTTCTGTCCGCTCCTCCACCTTCTTTGACAAGGCCGTTGGCAGAATGAATCAAAGACGCTACTCTTAGACCACAGGTTTTCTAAGAGGAACATAGTGAACGACATTTTGTTATTGTCAGAAGCTTGTCTCAGCCTCAGGTCACACAAATAATATCAGTACCGGTACCGATTTTTCTTTTTAGCAATCCTACATCAGATGATCTGCTTAAAAAGAAGGGAAAAGGATAATATTAAAAGACTTGGACTCATAATCACGCATCAAGCTCCCTTCTGTGGGTCTGACACACAGTTTACGGAGTCTGTCTGTAAATCAGAGCGGGTGTAGTCGTAAATTGATACACCTCCCTAATTTCAAAATGCAATAAAAAAATCCTTGAGACATAGCTACTTGCGGTTGGGAGCATTATGTACAGCAACTCAAAAAGCTTTGTACAAAACATTGATACACCTGTACATCAGTTCCTTTCGTATCCCATAAATTTCTAGATGACACTGTGTTTCAGTCTTTGCGTGCACAAATATGTCTGGGGTGTTATTTGGTATTGCATCCACAATTCTCCTGCAGAAATCAATAGCGTCACGTATAGCCTCAGAATACACAATGTTTCTCACATAACCACACAGGAAAAAGATTCAGAGAGGTTATTTCCAGAGATCACGATGGCCAATGGTTGGTCCATCAGGCCTTATCCACTGCTGTGACAATGTTGAAAAGTGGCAAGTCATTTCGCATGCCCCATTTCATTTAATGTAAGAATAAGACACTAACTAGAGGATAATTACAGGGCAGAATGCGATAATAACGTTTTATTAAAGCGAATTGGATTACAGTGGATGTATGTACCCACTTCTAACTAACTTCATATCAGTCACACAGTTGATGTTCCTGAGAGATACTGAGTCTTGCCTTTATTTACCATTCTGATGTAGGCTGAAGCAGTGAATTAAAATTGCGCCAGCTCTGTGATTCGAACGCGAATCTCCTTCTTAATACGCAGATTCGCTACCTTCTGCCAGTGTGGTTTAATTCAACGCTTCAGCCTACATAGAAGGGATAGGCAAAATAATGAGAACAGTGGTAGTAATGGGATGGTTGTATTTGACGGTCAACAACGCAGGTAAGACATGTGTCGCGCTGGACCGTGCGTGTTCAGTGGAGACAAGGCATCAGTGCAGGTTGTTTACGAGTAGTGCACACTTCGTATTTGCATTCAGAGGCCGAGGTCGACGTGCAATGAAAGATCTAACAGAGTTCGAAAGAGGGCAGATTGTGGCGGCCCGATTAGCTGGTGCTTCAGTAATCATGACAGACAACTGATTGAATGTTTCAAGAGCAACTGTTTCAACTATCAAGCCAGCCTACACACAACAGGGAAAGACATCATCATGTAAACGTGACAGTGGGCGTAAATCAAAACCAAATGACAGAGATCGTCATACGCTAACACGAATTGTGACGAAACTAAACAGAACTATGGTGGCTAAAGTGACTGCAGAGCTCAATAGCCATCTTCGAGACCTCGTATCTATCGACACGACGCTGTCCACCGAGAACTCCATGAAGCGGATATTCATGGGCGATCTGCTATACCGAAACCATTAGTGACGACAACCAAAGGAAAGAAGCGTAAAACATTGTGTTAGGAGGCCGGCCGGTGTGGCCGAGCGGTTCTAGGCGCTTCAGTCTGGAACCGTGCGACCGCTACGGTCGCAGGTTCGAATCCTGCCTCGGGCATGGATGTGTGTGATGTCCTTAGGTAAGTTAGGTTTAAGTAGTTCTAAGTTCTAGGGGACTGATGACCTCAGATGTTAACTCCCACAGTGCTCAGAGCCTTTTGAACTATTTCGAATGGTGTCAGGAGCATAAACTCTGGACGGCTGATCAATGGAAACACGTCATATGGTCCGACGAGTCAACGTTTTCGTTATTTCCAACAAAGGACCGGGTTTACGTCTGGAGAACGCCACAAGAGGCCTACAAACCTGATTGCTTGATTCCAACGGTTAAGCATGGAGATGGAAGTCTGATGGTGTGGGCAGCCATATCATGGTATTCTGCTGGTCCCATCATCACTCTCAAAGACCGTGTTACAGCAAACGATTACGTGAACATGGCAGATGAGCAGGTGCACTCCATGGTTCAAATGTTGTTTCCCAACAAATGCCATATTTCAGGACGACAATGCACCCATTCACACAGCCAGGACAGTACAATCGTGGTATGAGGAGCATGCAACTCCAGCGTCTTCCTTGGCCACCACAGTCCCCGAACATTATCGAATCCTTGTGGGCAGTATTGAAGCGCAGACTCCGGAGCAAATTTCCGCCTCCCTCGTCGCTACAGGAGTTAGTTGAGTGTGATCGCAGAGTGGTATAACATTCCACTGGAAACTATACAATCATTATGTGCCAATATTAAAAGAAGAACCGCAGCTGTATTACGGGCAAATGGGAGTCCAACCACTTATTAATAAACCATTCCCAAGTAAATACATGTGTTCACATTATTTTGCCTATTCCCCTGTGCTTATCGTTACTTCATATAAAATACACTTAACATGGTACAGGTCTTCCTTTTCTCTATACTTTCTATGAGTGGGAATGAGAAGCTTGCTGGATCTGGGTCGGCCAAGACAGTTATCGACAAAACGAAAAAAGATGCTCTCTGTCACTAGCACAGGCGGTCAGCCTCTGGTGTTGACTCCATGAAAGTCACCATGCCGGGCCATCCATGGAAATATCAGCTTTTGTACGTTTACAACAGAGCCCTGCTCTGCGGCCGAGCTGAGGCTAGGGAAGGCACTCTTTTGTCATTGGGGGGCCGCCACTTTCACATTGAAAGGTGGCTACACTGAGCCACAGCGCCAGAGAGTTTTGTTTCGCCGCCTCCACTGGCAGTGATTATTGAGAAGTAGCGGAGTGCAGTGCTTGTTGAGAACTCGTAGTAGTCAGTGCTTGCTGAGATGTCGTAGTGAAGAGTGCTTGTCGAGATGTGGCAGTAGGGTGTTCTTGTTGAGATGTGGTAGTAGCGAGTCGGTGTGGAGATATTGTAATGATTAGAGTGCTTTTCATCAATATAAATGAAGGTAACAAACTCCTTTTCTTTTTTTCTCATTATTTCAATGTCCTGAATAATGCGTCATTACAGGTTCAGTCAACAAAGCATCTGGCTTGTGTTCTTTTATTAGAGTGTAATTCTGGTTTTCTTGCGCAATTATAGTATTTCTAATTTTTTTATCACGTCAGTATAAATGGTATTTGAAATTTCTTGTCTTATTGAAGAAGAACCGTGCCACATGTTACGTTGAGTCATACTTCCACACACAGAACAGTTATACTTGTGCTTTGGTTTCGTAGGTTTTATAGTTGCTGGGGACTTAATTAATTAATTGTGTTAACGAAAATTTACATTTCATTCTTTGTTGTTGTTCTATGCAGTCAGATTGCGTAATAATACTAGTCAGGGCCAACCGTTTACGAGACACAGCGTAATCGGACATACAGCTACGAAAAATAAAAATGATTTTCAAATTTAATAAATAAGCCCCCATGCAACATATCCTGAAAAGTGCCTTCAGAAGATAACAAACTGACACTTACCTAAAGAAACACTGCTTGCAGAAAAATAAGAGCCTGACCTCGAGCGCAGCTTTTTACTTTACGAGGATCTCTGCTGGGCAGGAAAACACGTGGTTGGTAATAATAAAGGGTGTCCGAAAAGTCTTTCCCTGATTACATAAATTGATAACTCAGGCTAGAAGTAAGATACAAATATGAAACTGGTGTCTAATTGTTTACAAACTATCAAAGTTTTTTTCACACATCAGTAAACTTCCACATGAGCACCCTTGGTAGCACGTAGCACATCTAGACGATATTCAATTTCCGTCCGCACACTAGCCAACATCACTGGAGGGATCGATTCAACGACTATGGTTATCCGTTGCCGCAGGGTTTCAAGATCTGGTATACATGTTCGGTAGACCTCGTCGTTGACATAACCCCATAAATAGAAGTCTAATGGTGTTATGTCAGGAGAGCGTGGAAGCCAAACCGTTGGCCCATCACGACCAATCCATCGCCCAGGAAAGGTCATATCGAGATAGGCACGGACGTCCAAACCCCAATGAGGTGGTGCACTGTCTTGCTGAAACAAGACATCGGGGTAGTACTGAAGCAGCTGAGGAACTGCATACAGTTGCAACATGTCCAGATATACTGCAGATGTGATGGTAGCCTCAGCGAAGAATAATGGCCCAATAATTCGATCGTGCAGTAGCGCGCGCCAAACATTCACCTTTGGACTGCCTCTGGTGCACTCCATGACCTCGCCTAAAACAGAAAAAAACTTTGATAGTTGTAAACAATTTGACATAAGTTTCATATTTGTATCTTACTTCTAGCCTGAGTTATCAATTTATGTAATCAGGGAAAGACTTTTCGGACACCCTGTATTTGTGATGTCAGCAGCATCTTTCAGAAGAAGAAAAGCGGATCGAAATGTCATTGGCGTTTTTTCATGCCGCGTTTTTATTGGCAGGAATTTTGTGCACGAAGTAACCTTGTCATTGGCTGTATGATTGTTCATATTCCGCCATTGGTGGGCATGTCCTCTTAAAATAGGTACATATAATGAAAATTTTAAATATTAACGTATTATCAAAGAGCATAAGCGATTTATCGATTACAATGCGAGGCAGCTATCGCTGAGGCAGAGTGTGTGTATGAAAGCGCTTAGGTTAGGTGGCGCAGTAGTGGGCAGTTGTTGCTCGGGGGTAGCAGGAGTAGCGCACCAGAGGCTAGCAGTGTCTGTTGCGATGCTCCGGAGTGGACAGTCACTTAGTATTAAATATTCTGTGTGATAATTTCGGTGTTGTGTGTTAATGATTTATGGAAGAAATAAGATCTGAAGTATAATTAATTAAGAAAATGCTATAAATATTATTATGAAATTTTGACGAAGAATCTTTCTACATAATGTTACATCGATCTACAATAAGCTAATCAGTATTCATGTATTTATGCGCTTTTGCTGTAGATCGAATTTGAATGAGACCAGCTTTGTGTGTAACCACAAGTTTTTTATTGTAGTTTTTGTAAAGATCATTTGTTTGCGTAAATTTAATTTTTATGATACGACTTAAGACTTGCAAGTCAGTTTCACAATATACGCACATCAAAAAAACTTTTGCATCACCCTAGTTCCCACAACTCCTGAAGATAGACGTTGACTGTGGATATTGTATCACAGACACCACAGACACAGTCCCTTTGACTGTTCAGAGATGTCACTAAACCCACCCAAAGATGTAAACAACCATGCATGAGCAGCCCCTGTTAGACAGAGGGGGTCCGACAGCTGATCGGTTCCAGTCATTCCATCAGGAAGGAGGTACATGGCTCGTGTTGTCTGTAGTTGAAACCATGCCTAGACGGTCACTACCGCGGTTCGATCGCGTCCGCATTGTTACTTTGTGCCAGGAAGGGCTCTCAGCAAGGGAAGTGTCCAGGCGTCTCGGAGTGAACCAAAGCGATGTTGTTTGGACATGGAGGAGATACAGAGAGACAGGAACTGTCGATGATACGCCTCGCACAGCCCGCCCAAGGGCTACTACTGCTGTGGATGACCGCTAGCGGTTCGATCGCGTCCGCATTGTTACTTTGTGCCAGGAAGGGCTCTCAGCAAGGGAAGTGTCCAGGCGTCTCGGAGTGAACCAAAGCGATGTTGTTTGGACATGGAGGAGATACAGAGAGACAGGAACTGTCGATGATACGCCTCGCACAGCCCGCCCAAGGGCTACTACTGCTGTGGATGACCGCTAGCGGTTCGATCGCGTCCGCATTGTTACTTTGTGCCAGGAAGGGCTCTCAGCAAGGGAAGTGTCCAGGCGTCTCGGAGTGAACCAAAGCGATGTTGTTTGGACATGGAGGAGATACAGAGAGACAGGAACTGTCGATGATACACCTCGCACAGCCCGCCCAAGGGCTACTACTGCTGTGGATGACCGCTACCTACGGATTATGGTTCGGAGGAACCCCGACAGCAACGCCACCATGTTGAATAATGATTTTCATGCAGCCACAGAACGTCGTGTTACGTCTCAAACTGTGCACAATAGGCTGCATGATGCGTAACTTCAGTCCCGACGTCCAAGGCGAGGTCCATCTTTGCAACCACGACACCATGCAGCGCGGTACAGATGGGCCCAACAACATGCCGAATGAACTGCTCAGGATTGGCATCACGTTCTTTTCACCGATGAGTGTCGCGCATGCCTTCAACCAGACAATCGTCAGAAACGTGTTTGGAGGCATCCCAGTCAAGCTGAACGCCTTAGACACACTGTCCAGTGAGTGCAGCAAGGTGGAGATTCCCTGCTGTTTTGGGGTGGCATCATGTGGGGCCGACATACGCCGCTGGTGGTTCTGGAAGGCGCCGTAACGGCTGTACGACACGTGAATGCCATCCTCCGACCGATAGTGCAACCATATCGGCAGCGTATTGGCGACGCATTCGTCTTCATGGGCGACAATTTGCGCCCCCATCATGCACGTCTTGTGAATGACTTCCTTCTGGATAACGTCATCGCTCGACTAGAGTGGCCAGCATGTTCTCCAGACATGAACCCTATCGAACATGCCTGGGATAGACTGAAAAGGGCTGTTTATGGACGACGTGACCCACCAACCACTCTGAGGGATCTACGCTGAATCGCCGTTGAGGAGTGGGACAATCTGGACCAACAGTGCCTTGATGAACTTGTGGATAGTATGCCACGACGAATACAGGCATGCATCAACGCAAGAGCACGTGCTACTGGGTATTAGAGGTACCGTCGTGAACAGCAGTCTGGACCACCCCCTCTGAAGATCTCGCTGTGTGGAGGTACAACATGCAATGTGTGGATTTCATGAGCAATAAAAAGGACGGAAATGATGTTGATGTTGATCTCTATTCCAATCATCTGTACAGGGTCCGCAGCTCTCGGAACCGAGGTGATGCAGAACTTTCTGATGTGCATAGTAAGATTTTCAAGTAAGATATATTACAGTCATTCTCCTCAGAAATGTTCCGGCTTCCCAATTCCAAATCGTATTTATTTTAAAAAATTCTAAATGTGTCTTAGTCAAATATCTTGCATTTTGGCTTTTGTAACTGTAGTTAGTTTAGTACTGCTGAGAGCAGAAGAACGCGTTATCCAAGACGACACCAATGCGAGGTAAGAAATTAATTTCACACAGTTCATGGATTTTCGCAGAGAGACCACTTTTGTACTTATTCAGATTTACAAGGACGTAGTAAGATCGAGTAGATCTGAATGCAGTTAACTCCAATTTGTCATTATCGCGCACAAATTTTAATTAGTTTGGGTTTACTGTTTTTCTTTTCTAGCTAGTGGACAGATTGTTTAAAACATGGCGAGGAAAATATACAGATACGCGTAATCAGATACGCAATCAGCACACTACTTGATGTAAGTGTTCTTTGTTAAACATAAACATCAACATCACACCTTACTTTAGACATACACGTTACACTCTTTGTCTGGGAAGAATGAGAAGGCTGTACGGTTTAGCTAAAAACCAAGAAGTCTGCTGAGAAACAGAAGTGGAGAGCAGTGCACATTTGGCGTGCATATCAGCATACGATAAGGGCCCAGTGTTGGTGTCAGTAGAGCCTCGACGCTTGTCCTGTACTGCAGAGCTACACGCAAGATCAGTGTTCTGCACATCTCATACTGATTAACAACGGTGGGCGTAATTAGCACCATGTGCATCATTAGAGGACTCTTGGTTTGCATTTGTTCAAATCATTGTGATCATCAAGTCTGAAGTCCAGCATTGCTTTAATAGATGCGTGGGTTTCACAATTACTATCAGGCCAACAGCCACTGTATTCGTTTGGATAAAAGTATGTGAGTAATTTTCAGAAGTTCAGTTGCATCTAAGGGGCATGCTTTCGTGTCCGTTTAAGTAATGCTGATAACCAGTTTACTTGGTAGAATTCACATAGGCGACGTTTCTCAAGTCAACTGATATTCTTTCACAGTCAGATCCGTTTAATGTGTGCTTCAATTGAACAATGTAATGTTTTAAGCCAAAGCCTGTTTCTGTTAACACCTTCCATTCATATCAGATTTACTTCTTTGCAATTCTCCACTTTAGGATGCATAGCTATGGCCGTAAATTCTTTGTGACATCCATTTCATTCTGCATAACAATCACAGCTTCGGTCTTAAAGGCGTGTTGTAAGTAGGCTGTTTAGGTTTTTTTATTGGTAACGCCACCTCTGTATGAAAATCACTGGCTGTGCTGTGTGCAGTCTGTGGCTGCTTTGCATTGTTGTAATACTCGCCATTGTAGTGTTAGGCAGCTGGCTGTGAACAGCGCGTAGCGTTGCGCAGTTGGAGGTGAGCCGCCAGCAGTGGTGGATGTGGGGAGAGAGATGGCGGAGTTTTGAAATTTGTCATGAACTGCTATATTTATATATGATGATATTAAGGTAAATACATTGTTTGTTCTCTATTAATATCTTTCATTTGCTAACTACCCCTATCAGTAGTTAGTACCTTCAGTAGTTTGAATCTTTTATTTAGCTGGCAGTAGTGGCGCTCGCTGTATTGCAGTAGCTTGAGCAGCGAAGATTTTTGTGAGGTAAGTGATTTGTGAAAGGTATAGTTTAATGTTACTCAGGGCCATTCTTTTGCAGGGATTTTTGAAAGTCAGATTGCGTTGCGCTAAAAATATTGTATGTCAGTTTAAGCACAGTCATGTAGAATTGTTCAAAAGGGGACGTTTCATATGTCGACCCTTAGCCGAGGATACCTCACTGGAATCTTCTGATTTTTTTCTTGTAGTTTGTGTAATTAGTGTAGATTTTGTTTATTGATAGCGCGTAATCATAGAGAGAATTTCCTTTGTAGTTGTAGTTTTTCATTGTTGTACAGTAAAACAGTTGTGGCATGCATGTAGATTTGCACCAAGTATTTCGCAGCTGCGCTGGCCATTAAGTAGACATTATTTCCATTGCTATGTTATTTTATTTTGCTCTTCAAATTGTGCTTTTCTGTGTTATCGTGTGAAATATTGTGACAATTATGGCGTGTGAAAAACGTAATACTAGGCTCCAAAGTAAACTGAGAAATGACAGTGAAAATGAAAGCAGTGTGTTAGCGCCACCGAGTAATGAATTAACCGATGTTCAAAGTAGTAATTTGGTAATTGTGCATAGGGAAAAGGAGCGGGCGGCAAACAATGGTGTAGACAGTGAAACAGGTAGTGAACAGAGAAGCGTTATCGATCGATTGGTCGGCAACAGCTCGCCTCAGGAATCGGGAATGACAGAACACAATATTGCAAATACTACAGACTCAGGTTTTGGGTACTTACCGTTTTCTCAAATGAGTCAAGACACATTTTCCGCTTGTCAAAATGTGAATGTTGCCGGTGCAACTTCACTGCCGAAAAGCACTGAGGAACATGTTTCAGACACCAGTGCATTGTTATTACAATTAATGCAACAAATGGGACAAAAGATTGAAAAGTTAGACACAATGGAACAACACCAGAGACAAACACAGCAACAGTTAGACACAGTGGAACAAAATCTTAAAAAGTTAGACACAGTGGAACAAAATCAGAGACAAACACAGCAACAGCTTCAAAAGTTAGACTCATTGGAACAAACTCTTGAACAAACGCGTGAAGATTTAACTAGTGAGTTACATAACATTGAATCGAAATGTCAGAAAGTCTGTAATGACGTAAAAACACAAATTTGTGAGCATTTTCAACCTATTTTTTCGCAGCATGAAAATGCATTACAGAATCACGAAACAGCCATAAAAGAACTGCAAATTATTGTTCATGAAAATCATGAGACCTCGCAAGCTAAATTTGACTCAGTTGCATCTACCGATTCGGTTATGCAACTTGCAAAAACTCAGGAAAACTTTAAGGACACAGTAGATACTCTGAAACTTGGTTCAGAAAAACACACTGAGGAAATAAGTACACTATCGGAGAAAGTAGCCGAACTTTTGGATCAGTTCACTAATTTATCTACAAAGGTAGATGATAATCTGATTGACGCAAGACCGGTAGTCTTTAATGACACAGAAGAGTACGAACAAATTAGGAAATTCAAACAAAATCAGAATCAAATTAATACACAACACCAAAGAGAAATCCGGGAAGTACAAGATCAGCTGACACAGGTAATACAAGAATTACGTATTTCAGAGGACACTCGCGCTCCAACACAGGAAGAGGGACTTAGAAATACGGAAAAGCCGCAAAATAATAACACAGGGCATTTCGGAAGTTATGAAAGAAATTGGCAATGTGCACCGAATTTTGAGATGGAACGGCCGACACGACCTAACAATGACCGATATGCGACTCGCCGACATGATGATTTTGACTATAAGCTGTTCATTACTACATGTAAATTCAAAACATTTAAGAATTCTGGCAACGACATTCATCCACAAGCATGGCTTCATCAATTCTCTCATTGTTTTCCTCCCAACTGGTCATTAGAGCACAGATTAGAATTTATGTGTGGCTACTTGGAGAATGAACCAGCTGTAAGAATGCGATCGGTAATTCACGATTGCCACAGTGAAGGAGAGTTTTACCATGCCTTCCTCTCAGCATATTGGTCTCAAGCCACACAAGACCGAGTAAAACATGGTACCATAATGATGAAACATTTCGAACAATCTGAATTCTCCAGTCTTGTGAAATATTTTGAAGACATGTTGCACAAGAATCAGTACCTGTCAAACCCATACAGCCCCTCAGAACTCATCCGCATTTGCTTAATCAAATTGCCTGAACATTTACGACATATTATTTTAGCAGGACGTTGCAAAGAAGACATTGAGGCTTTTCAGGGACTGTTACAAGAACTGGAAATTGACACAGACAGTCGCTGAATGCGAAAACAGGAAAACAATCACTACAGGTCACATACGTCACAATTCCGTGATGACAGACACAATAACTGGACACAAAAAGGCTATTCTTACAACGCAAATCGTGACCAAAACAGACACCACCCATATGACAACCGCTGGCAGAGTAATAATAGTTACAGAGAAAGATCGCATTTCCGTAGTAATGACTATCACAGAGACAATCAGAGAAACAGACAATATGGGAACCAAAATAATTATTATCAAGGGAGGCAGAATAACTTCAGACGCAACAGTTCGGCGCACAGTTACGATTCAGGGAGAAACTCTCCACCACGTGACGGACAAGGAAGAAACTACGGAATCTACCGACATGACGACAGACGATATATTCGTAACGACAGACCTGAATTGCATCAGAACTGGCGGGATTCAAACAGAGCAGGGCACTTTCGACAACGTGAATTTGTAGAAGTTAGGTCTCCTAATCCCAATAACAACGCGCGCCAACAAAGAGACAGACAATGACTCGCGCCGCAGGCACCCACGTGCGCCGGCTGGCTCAGAGAAAAATAACATAGACGCTAACCTTGAGAAAAATTCCAGTATTCTTTACCGACGTATACCACATGACAATTGCATTCAAGTTCAAACTCTGAGTACTAGGAAGAGTAAAGGTTTACACCACATTTCACATGTAAAACCATTTATTGAGAGATAATCTGCTTTTTAACTTAGTCTTTGGTATAAAACTTTTCACTTCACATTTCTAGTATGCTTTGTCAGACTTAGATTGCGTTGCGCTAGAAATATTGTATGTCAGTTTAAGCACAGTCATGTAGAATTGTTCAAAAGGGGACGTTTCAGTGTCTAGCTCATAGTGAACTTTCTGGTCAGGGTAAATATGTTTACACGCATGCAGTTTTGGAATGTTTCGCCCTGGAAGCCACGAACATGTAAGATGTGGTGGTGCACCATCGTGCTGGAAGATACTATTTGGCTGAAGGGGAAGGTGTTGAGGGACAGTAAATTGCTCAAGCAAGTCAAAATAAATGGTTGCTGTTACAGTTTTCTCGATGGAGAAAAGTGAGTCAGTTATGTCGTCTTTCGTCAACCCTCACCACACATTCGCTTTTTCGTTGTCTCTGACATGTTCCCGAAAACTGTAGGGGTTTCCCGAACCTCAGATGTGAATGTTGTGTGAAAGATTGCTTCGTCATAGAAAACAGTTCTTAGATACGTGGGGTTTTGTCAGATCCAGTCAAATGCCTCAATAGAAAATACGTGGCTGAGCTGCAAGTCCTTCTGTTTCAATGTTTACGCAATTTGAACTATGTAAGAGTGCAAGTGAAGTCGTTTATTCAGCACCGTGTGGGCGATGGATGTTTAGCTCTCGTATGTTCGCGCTTCTTTCGGAGGTGCCTCTAATCTCCTCTTCCATTTCATCAGATGTGTGTTTTGTGACAGAATATTTCTCTTAAGACTTCCAGTAGCTAGGAACGTGTCATACCAAGCCCTAATAGTGTTAACGCTTGATGTCTTCCTTTTAAATTCACGTCTTTTCTTTGGACAGCAGTGATGATTTCGTTTTCGCGTATTACACCACATTTTGGTGCTTCTCTTGAGATGTAGTCATTAATGTAATTATTCAGTAGCTGAGGCGGACCAGATGAGTTCATGTAGGGAAAAATCGACATACAACTTTTTGAGTTACTTTACGTGATGCTGCAATCTGTAAGTATTTATGGCTCAAGATTTTGTTTTAATTGCATTTGGAAATCAGGGAGATTTCATGTGGACACCCTGTATTATGACAATGTATAACAATAACAGTTATAAAGCAAAGGACCTCATTTACTTGCATCAGAAACTAATTAAGAAGTGGGTGAGCAGCTTAGGTGTTGAATGCGAAATTCAAAAATGAATTTGTTGTGCTAACAGAGTAAAAACGTCTGAACAGATCGTTCGTGCATTTTCTATATATAAAGCGAGAGTAATCTTCCGCGCTGACAACGAACTTGGACAGAAAATACAGCATAAGGAAAGTGTAGTTGACAATAGATACTCAAAGTCCGGTTGTATTACATAAAACGTGGCTCATGTCAAAAATTTTACAAAAGTCAAATGGGCAGGTGTTTTGATGTCTTTAACGAAATCTTTTCTTTCTCATGCTTAAAATATATAGACTAAGGTACGACAATAGATCAACATTATGTTCGTAAGGAATACCATTTTGACATCCTCAAAGAGCTGCCGCATCACTGATTACGAGATGTTGTACTAGGTTTCGCTTTGAGAAGGCTTCCCCTCACAGTACTGTGAACATTCTTAATAATATATTCACGGTTTAAGATTTACCAGCTGTATATTATTACGTAGTCAACTGTTGCCTCGAGTTATAACAATTAGAGCGCAGATACGTTCTCATCGCAAGCTCCTCTCCTAGTCCGTTCAACCGACGAGTTGCTGTGGAACCCATTCTAGTGCATATATAAGTTATTTTGATTTCTAATTTATTTTCCTAGTGTTTTGCTATACTCAGTTTTCTTTCTTTTCGAACAGATCATCTGATGATGGCTTGCAAAGAAGTCGAAATATGTAAAACACTCCTGGAAATGGAAAAAAGAACACATTGACACCGGTGTGTCAGACCCACCATACTTGCTCCGGACACTGCGAGAGGGCTGTACAAGCAATGATCACACACACGGCACAGCGGACACACCAGGAACCGCGGTGTTGGCCGTCGAATGGCGCTAGCTGCGCAGCATTTGTGCACTGCCGCCGTCAGTGTCAGCCAGTTTGCCGTGGCATACGGAGCTCCATCGCAGTCTTTAACACTGGTAGCATGCCGCGACAGCGTGGACGTGAACCGTATGTGCAGTTGACGGACTTTGAGCGAGGGCGTATAGTGGGCATGCGGGAGGCCGGGTGGACGTACCGCCGAATTGCTCAACACGTGGGGCGTGAGGTCTCCACAGTACATCGATGTTGTCGCCAGTGTTCGGCGAAAGGTGCACGTGCCCGTCGACCTGGGACCGGACCGCAGCGACGCACGGATTCACGCCAAGACCGTAGGATCCTACGCAGTGCCGTAGGGGACCGCACCGCCACTTCCCAGCAAATTAGGGACACTGTTGCTCCTGGGGTATCGGCGAGGACCATTCGCAACCGTCTCCATGAAGCTGGGCTACGGTCCCGCACACCGTTAGGCCGTCTTCCGCTCACGCACCAACATCGTGCAGCCCGCCTCCAGTGGTGTCGCGACAGGCGTGAATGGAGGGACGAATGGAGACGTGTCGTCTTCAGCGATGAGAGTCGCTTCTGCCTTGGTGCCAATGATGGTCGTATGCGTGTTTGGCGCCGTGCAGGTGAGCGCCACAATCAGGACTGCATACGACCGAGGCACACAGGGCCAACACCCGGCATCATGGTGTGGGGAGCGATCTCCTACACTGGCCGTACACCACTGGTGATCGTCGAGGGGACACTGAATAGTGCACGGTACATCCAAACCGTCATGGAACCCATCGTTCTACCATTCCTAGACCGGCAAGGGAACTTGCTGTTCCAACAGGACAATGCACGTCCGCATGTATCCCGTGCCACCCAACGTGCTCTAGAAGGTGTAAGTCAACTACCCTGGCCAGCAAGATCTCCGGATCTGTCCCCCATTGAGCATGTTTGGGATTGGATGAAGCGTCGTCTCACGCGGTCTGAACGTCCAGCACGAACGCTGGTCCAACTGAGGCGCCAGGTGGAAATGGCATGGCAAGCCGTTCCACAGGACTACATCCAGAATCTCTACGATCGTCTCCATGGGAGAATAGCAGCCTGCATTGCTGCGAAAGGTGGATATACACTGTACTAGTGCCGACATTGTGCATGCTCTGTTGCCTGTGTCTATGTGCCTGTGGTTCTGTCAGTGTGATCATGTGATGTATCTGACCCCAGGAATGTGTCAATAAAGTTTCCCCTTCCTGGGACAATGAATTCACGGTGTTCTTATTTCAATTTCCAGGAGTGTAATATTATTTATGTGATCTGGGGCTGAAAAACACAATGATTTAAAGTATTGCTAATCCAGATAGAAATGTATAAAAATATTGGCAATGGTTTTCAAAACGACAGTCAACGTAAGTACCTAAAATTGTATTCTTTTGAACATCGTTAAACCGAGTCACGTAATCTGTATCAGTTTTCTGCTCTATGCCAGAAATAAAGCCGATTGTCATTTGAAATGATAAGTAATCTTTTGAGGTGGAAGCACCGTAAACAATAAAATAAGTGTTTCACTTTTCAAATAATGTTAACTGAAACGTTTCTCATTAACGAGAACTGTAGACAACGTTTAAAGTAACGATATCGTTACAAAAGTACATTGAGTTTTCTTCATTCTCAGCTGAAAAGAAATCAAAGCACAGTTTGAAATAATTTGTAGAAACTGCTTACTAATTGCATCTCTCAAAGATGAAACTGACTGGCTATTACATTTCGAATAATGTTTCAAGTAAATCTGATTTCCAAGTTCTATTTATTAAGTTACATATTGTGACTTGATGCATATGTTTTTTAAATGTGTGTTTGTTCGAGTTCTGTTGTTTTGGGTTGGTGAATGGCAGCTTCTTTCAGCTGTAGCTGTAGTACATGTCTTAGCCAACGTAAGTGGACAAAAATGCTATTATTAGTTCAAGTGGTGAAACTGCACAATTAATGTAGATATCTGTTACTCTGATGCAAAATGAAACGCATAGTTACATAGATGACGTAAATCTATACATTCAGGCGGTATTGGCGTTGTTTTCAGAACTTATAATAATTTCAAAGCTTTCAGAAAACAGTTTGTGATTTTCACATGAACAATTATACTGTTTCAACACAGAAAACCGGATTCGGAAGGGCGACGGTTCAAACCTGCGTCTTGCCATCGTGATTTAGGTTTTCCGTGGTTTTCCTAAATCGCTTAAGGCAAATGCCGGGATGGTTACTTCGAAATGGCGTGGCCGATTTCCTTCTCCGTCCTTCCCTGAACCGAGCTGGAGCTCCGTCTCTAATGACATCGTTGTCGAAGGGACGTTAAACGCTAATCTCCTCCTCCTTCATAGTAAATCTGCTCGATCACGAATGGCATAGTTTAAGTCCATTTGAAGGACGACCTTCTGCTTGAATTAATTGAGTATTGCGTTAGACAGTGTCCATAACGCCCTCTCAGGAATGTATAACTGCTTTAAGCGGTACTCCATACTGGAATTTGCTGGCTAAGTCATAAGTGGGTGGTAACGAGCAGTATATTTGTCCCTAATTTCGGACTGAATACCTTGTCGTGTTAACAAAGGCCACACAAAAACATGGTCATCTTAAATACCAGATCACACATACAGATTACAGTGTAGATTAATAAAACTGCTATGATTACAAAACTTTGAAGACAAGATAATGCAACAGAGCTGCAAATCTGCTTCGGAAAAAGAAAATTACTTTTATTTGTTATTTTAATCTGACGAAAAAAAGACTAATCTAGATAATGATTTTTCATATAACTGTTATTATAATTTCCGGCTAAATTAGACAATTTTCAGGTTTAAAAGTAAAACATAGGAGGACGGTTTTGTTTTACTTCTCAAGATGGCCTCGTTGACTCGAAACTTTTAATTACAGTTAAATGAAGGACGTTATCTAGACAGTCTGGTTCGTAAAATAATAGTACAAGGTCACTACTAGTTCTTGCGACACAATGCCGCCTTTCTGTGACTTTCTTTTGCAGGTGTCAGAAGCTGCGTTGTTTGGTAAACAAGACAGGAAGGCGACATAGCTGCGGAGGTAATAACGTTAGGAAGTAGACATTTCTGTTATTTCACCAAGGCTAACATATATTGTAAAAGCTGTTTTGTTTCTGCCGTCAAGTTACTTTCTAAAACCCTTCGAGTGTGAAACACCTCCCGCTACTTTCAGAAAGCCTCGGTCTTGTATTTAGCAAGCAGCATTTCGCGAAAAGTGTCTGTCGCCACGCGCCTTCACTTTCGCGGGAGAAAGCCCGTCTTCGTCAAGGTTACCATTGAGTTCTGTTACTTCTGGAAGGAGCCGTTCTCTTCCGCCGCGAAGACAGTGCAAGCCAGTTGTCAAACAGGCTAACACCACTGGGACTTTATGAATTAGAAAGTAAAATGCAAGGAGAATCGGCGATTCGCATCTAGTGCACATCAATATCTACATATACAGGGAGGACAGCAACAGTCTGAAAAGCGTGTTCAGGGTAGTTTGTGCTGAGAAATAACTACCAAGAAAGAATTCGATGGGTTTCACCGTTTCTAAGTAACTTTGTACCGAAGTAAGCCAATCAGGCCGTTGCATGCCATATTCGAGCGGCCTTCCAGAGACGGTGACATTCCCTAAAGCCGAACAGAGAACGATCCAAATATTGGCCACGGGACGGCAGTAAGGATAGAACCGAAGCAAAAGGCGGAGCAGTCTCATGCGCTATCATCTACGCTATGAGAACAGCTGACACTAATTGTATCTAACTGACCGCTTGGATTCACGCTCGCAACTATCGTATTGGACAACTTCAATGCTAGTTAACTCGGAAAAGACGCAACGTATCGATTTTTTTCTTAATAATTATTTCTCAGCAGAACCTTCCATGCAACACCCTTACAAGCTTTTCATACTGTTTCTGACGAGCTCATTATTTTATATTATTCTTGCTAATGGGTCCGTTAACTGAAATTCCGACACCAAGCCTGCCTATAAGTTACGTAAACTTTCATATAATAGAGGTCAGACTTCCGTAGGCAAGCCAATGAAATAAAAATATATAAACAGAATAAAATACTGGCTTTTCATTTACTTTTTGTTTTTTTGGACTCACTTTTATCACACAAGGCGCCAAAACAGTTTATATATTTTAAGATTCTTTCGTCCGTAGTCAAGGCAAAAGCTGCTGTATCTGACATGGATCTAAAATATTGTAAATACTGTCACTGTAATAAAATAAACCCCTAGCTGTACAAGCTATTATTAAATGAAATGCTTTAAACTGCTTTGTGGCTGCAACTGTGGAAAAAGACGTGGAATATTTTGTAATATTGGAAATTGCCGCGTAATGGTAGCTGATCGTTGCACACCAGCGATGTTCTGTTACCTGGCGGCGCGACAGCTATAAATCGCTAGAAAATGTTTAAATGTTCAAAACACTGACCAGAGGGATCGGAAGATTACTTTCAATAATAACAAGGCTAACATTTGATACATATATTAACAATTACAATATGCACACCTCCTCAACGTAAGTGACTCTTTCTCCAAGAACAGCGAAAACAAAAGTAGGACAGACAGAAGTAGCGCTTTCACGACCGCTTCTATTATGGAACTAGAAAAGATACTATTAATTGCAGTTGTCAGGGATGGTAGCTATATTGTTCAAACTATGCCTCTGATGAAAAAAAATTACTGTACACTTCAGACATTTTAGTAATAAGTTACAAAAATCACACAGTCGTTAATGTCCAAATTTGGAGACGTCACACCATATACCTCACAAGCCGCTGTACAGTACATGATACCAACAGTATCGTATTCTCATTAACTCAATGCAAGAGATAACTTGGCGGCAGCATCATGGTCGCACAGCCACCTTCGAATACAGATTCTCTAAATTCACCCAACAGAGTTTCGCGAGAAATAGGTTGTCTCTCTTCCAAGGATTTCATTTAAAGTTCGCCGGGCGTTTCTGTTGCACTTTTTTGTGGACTATGCCGACTCTTTCTAACACGTCCCTGAATTCGTTTGATGTCTCTTGTCATACCAATTGATACGGAATCCACTCACTTGAATAATGCACTAGAGTTGGTCGAGCTATGGTCTCGTATGTGATTTCTTTTACAGATGCCCTGTGTTTTCCCAGAATCCTTCTAACAAATATACGTCGCCTTCCCTAACATTGATTTTTCGTGATAGTCCCATTTCATACAGCTTCTTAGTCGTCGTCAACGTAAATAGGAGCGGACCACGGGTTCCGCTGGACAAGCCCAGAGAACGAAACAGGAACTTGTTGGAGAAACAGGTAAACCACAGAGGACGTAGACAACAACACATCTAAAGGTCATTTAATGTAATATTGCTTAGTCGCTATATATTCTTAGCGTATAAATTCCATGTCTGCGCCTAAATAAAAGGATGTTACCAGAATGAATCTCTTACTCTGCTGCGGAATGTGCGATGCTATGAAACTTCCTGGCGGATTAAAACTGTGCGCCGGACCGGACTTATCAGCGCATACTCCGCTCCAGAGCTTACAAAATTCATTCAGGGAACGTTCCCCTGGCTGCGGCTAAGTCATGTGTTTGCAATATCCTTTCAGTTTAGAGTACAATAAGGCAACCCTGCCACGACGTGATCAACTCCTGTATCGATGGCTACCAGTTCAAAAGCTCAGTGAAGTTTTTTTTACCCCAGGCGTGGCTTTAGCCCTCCCTACCCTGCAGCTTTACTGGTTTCATCACCAGCTGTCGGGAGTACTGGAATATGACTATTCAAATGTTTACGAGTTATCGGGCGTCACCTGCGTAAGATAGAGGATGAGTCATCCGATTTCACAAGACTCTAACTTCAGCACGAATGATGATAGAAGCTTGGGGTGTACTGGACGTAGTTATGCAACTGGGAACCAACTACCTTTTATTCAGATTTCTGGTTCTCTGTTGCAGACTGTGATGGAATATATGTAGTATGTCATGTAAAATACAAGTAGGACCAACTCCATTCCATAACCTGATGCTCTCTAGAGAGGTCTGAACCAACTAGCAGTTGCTGTATCCTGCGGCAGTGACTTACCTCATGTAACCAAATCCATGTAAGAATATTGAAGACTACTCTACAGAAACATACCACCTTTAAAACGATTACCCTAAAATTTGTTTCCGGTCATTCACTTTTACCAAAAGAGAACAATTTAAGTAATACAGAAAGTGCGCAAAAAATGTAACAAAGCCTGTATACTCCAGAAGATTACACCACCGTCATGCAACAAGCCAGAAGAAAACCCGCTCTTCATATTCATAGGATGACAAAGAAAAACTTTCGGAGTACTTCACCCTCAGAAAAAAACATAGAAAAGCATGACATACACAACAACTAAGTTAACTGGCTGTAACTTCGTCAGGGAAGAATAATCAAGGAGAAACCTTATCAGTATTCATAGACAAGAACTTCGATGAGAATTTCGTTGAAGTAAATATTAAGAGATGTGCTGCAGGCAGGCCTCCCAAAGTCTTCTCCATACCTAACAGCATTCTTGGCACTTTTATGGCCAAATGGGAAACCAATACCACTGTCAGCATTGCATGACATAGAATCGATAAGGCATCTCATTCCAGGGGGTGCCAGGCAGTTTTATGAATACTTAACTTCAGATCCTGACATTATGAATGATATAGACCGCGCTGATGGAACTCTCGATTTCAGTTTGGAGTAGTTTTCAAGCATATCAGCATGTAAAAGAATCATGTGGGCCTACCGTACTTATATAATCAACAACAGTAATAATAATTCAAGGAGGTATGGACCGTCTATGCAACTAAGTGAAGGCAGTTTGTTTGTTGCCATACGCGTTTCGCTTCTTTTATTTCGGAAGCATCGTCAGTGGCCTGTAATACATGTTTCTTTTTATCCATACAATAAACGTATTATGCGGTAGATATAATATGCTGCTATATTACATTTTGTCGTGTTCTTCTCCTCTTTTTAGGTTAGAATCAACTTCTGTAGCACAAATTTCGTAATAGGAACTTATCGTTCGGTGTTACTTATGATTTCCAGCTCTGTTAACTCATGTGTGTCGCCCTGTGAGTTAGCAGCGCTGGAAATCGTAAGTAATGTTGAGACCTGTAGTGTTAATCTGATAGACCGTTAGAAATTATTTATAATGCGACAGTTGTTTCGGAATAATGTCATATTTGAATTTTATTTGTAAAGTCGTGCTGAAACAGCTCTAACTCGAAATGTAGATTTTGGAGTTGGTTCGATATTGTAATAACCACGTCCAATTTAAACATACGCAGATATACCGTCGTAAAATCGCATTCTTATTTTAAATATAAAAAATTTTCTTGTCATACCGGGTGATCAAAAAGTCAGTATAAATTTGAAAACTGAATAAATCACAGAACAATGTAGATAGAGAGGTACAAATTAACACACATACTTGGAGTGACATGGGGTTTTATTAGAACCAAAAAAATACAAAAGTTCGGAAGAGTCCGACAGATGGCGCTTCATCTGATCACAATAACAATAATTAGCGTAACAAAGTAAGACAAAACAAAAATGATGTTCTTTACAGGAAATGCTCAATAATGTAATACTGTCCACCATCATTCCTCAACAATAGCTGTAGTCGAGGAATAATGTTGAGAACAGCACTGTAAAGCATGTCCGGAGTTATGGTGAGGCACTGGCGTCGGATGTTGTCTTTCAGCATCCCTAGAGATGTCAGTCGATCATGATACACTTGCGACTTCAGGTAACCCCAAAGCCAATAATCGCACGGACTGAGGTCTGGGGACCTGGGAGGCAAAGCATGACGAAGGTGGTGGCTGAGCACACGATCATCACCAAACGACGCGCGCAAGAGATCTTTCACGTGTCTATCAATTGTTTTTGGTTCTAATAAAACCCCATGCCATTCCAAGCATGTGTGTCAATTTTTACATCTCTATCTACATAATTCCGTGGTTTATTAAGTTTTCAAATTTATACTGACTTTTTGATCACCCAGTACATGTAAATTCACGGGCGTTTTTGTCTACAACCAGGTAGAAGATGCAGTCTTCTGAAGTCAGATGTTCCTTTTCGAAAAACACCGTGTACTGGTCTGCGCCATGTTGACATTCTGCCATGCTGACCCTGCTGAAAGTGGTACCAGAGGAGAGGCGTAGAACGTAAATGGGACACAACACTGCGCGGCTCTGCGCCTTGACATGGCGGCTTCGTTGCAAGTTATATTCGTGTAAAATCAGCCACAGCTTTTTATGGCGAGACTGGTCAGGAAAGAAAGGTTCCCAGGGTCACGACCAGGTGTGACTCACGGATTGTCTCAAGAATCGATTGAGGAGATTTAGTCGGTAAGGTGTTCGACCGGTATTCATGAGGAAAAAAATTCAATTCCCGTCTGCTCATCGTGCTTCAAGTTTCCCGCTGTTACCCTAAATCACTTCAGGCGTACAGCGTGGCGTTCTACTCCAAATTTTTGTTGATGATTTTCTTCTCGGTTATCGTCGAAACGCATATATCGATACTCCATACTTACACACCAGTCCCTCAAACAAGCTGAACTCAAGGGGAAAGAATTGTGTACTGTGTAACCTCGAGAGCATCGCATTCAATTTCTCCTCCAGTCGTGAATGGTACACTGGTTGAACACAACAATGTAAGTGAACATGGAGGACCATAATCTGACTCCATATCTTAAAAATATAGAGTAGGATGGAAACGAAAATTGAGGATCTGTTAGATAACGATCGGTTTGGGTTAGAAAAGGTAAAGGCACCAGAGAGGCAGTTCTGACATTGCGGTTGATAATGGAAGCAAGACAGAAGACAAATCAACGTACGTTTGTGGGATTTGTCCACCTGGATAAAGCGTTCGACAGTGTCAAATGGTGCAAGATGTTCGAAATTCTGAGAGAAATGGGAGTAAGCTATAGCGAAAGAAAGGTAATGTACAATCCGTACAAGCACGAAGACGGAACAGTATGAGTGGAAGACCAAGACCGATGTGCTTCAAAATGTTAATAAGAAACTTGATGAGTCTCGTTCTGTTATTCTTAGCTCTAGTAAGAGCAAAGCTGTTGTTGATATCAAGGAAACCTATACGTGGCTGACGTCTATTTATTCCTTCTTTAAAACAACTTCAACCGATGTAGATACGATCCCACAGCGAAATATATCGTCCGCATCTATTTTTTCAAGGCCTTGTCAAAGAAAGTCGTTGATACCTGTGAAACCGGAGGCACCACGTCCGAGGACTACCATTAAAGTCCATAATGATAATTCCCCGGGACGTCACATAGTGAACGCTAGGAATGCTGCAGCTCAGAGAAGTTGTTTCCGGAGTATTTAAATAAAATGTTATGTTCACCCTTCTGATTTACCGTTACGTAATAGTACCCATCTGGTTTCTGTCCTTTTCAGTTTGAAGGTTCAACCTGGAACGAGGTTAGCTACGTTGGACATTGAAAGTATGTACAGTAATATTCCCACAGAGCAAGTAGTTAGGATTGTCTACGAGAACGTAAGTAGCAACAGTAACAGTGTCTTCCGGCTGAAATCGATGAGGTTATCAAGTTGTTGGAACTGGTACCGAAGTACAACTATACTAGCTTTGGAGATGATACTTGCATTCAGGAACGTGGATTAGCTATGGGGTCACCCCTGTCGTACTGCTTAACTGACATCTTTATGGCCAAGATTGAACACGCCCATGTGATTCAACGCACGTCATTTGGCACGCAAATTATCAAATGTTTTAGGTATGTAGGTGACGTTCTTCTACTTTACACAGGCTCTACTGCTGAGTGTGATTCTTTCGTCTGTTATTTAAGTGCACAGTACTGCTATTCAGTTTACTATTGAGCATGCGTCTGATGATACTATCCCTTACCTAGCTTGCCAATCACTTTGAAAAATAGCATTTTTTTCTTTTGATATTTATAGGAAGCAGTCTACGACTGACTTGCTCATCCATTCTTCTTCCAACCATGCCATGAGTTATAAAAAAGCAGCTTTCAGAGCGTTCTTACGTCGCCTTCATAACGTTCCGCCCCTTCCATTCCTGAAGCTTCCAAAAATGAATATGATACTTTGTTCACATTGCTATTTCCAATGATTCATAACAGCAGTTTTGTTCAGAGTGTTTCCAGTGAGATTCTCAGAAGGATGTCTAGTTCTTCTCCACGCTAGTCACGATTTTCCTCTACACTAGTTCCCTTACACATTAACCCGCCCGCGGTCAGGTATGACCGTTTGCCATATTGTGGGAGTGTGTCAGAACGCATAGGCAGACACCTAAGAAAGAAGGGTGTAGTACCCGCATTTTTTATTCCTCGTAATGTCGGAACCAGATATAGACGTAGATAGCTATGTGACACCAACTTGTATAAGAAGTGTAATAATTGTCAGGGCACATATACAGTATATGGGTCACACGAGTAGAAGTTTTAGTACGAGGTTTAAGGAACACCTCATTGAGAATGACCCATGGTCTGCATTGTCGTTAGATTTGCGGGAAACGGGATATTCAGTAACGAGTACAGAAAACAACCTTGACATCTTATGCACTGAGAATAAAGGGACAGTGATAGATATTTTGCCAGAGATACACATTTTTAGGGCTATCAAGGAGTCTCCCTCACAGATATTGAACAACCTGGTGGATTTAAAACATTGGGGTCTAAAACTCAATATCGACTACTTATGGCGTCCTAACTATTGATTGGGTCCACGTAAGTTTCCATTCGTCCTGAATAATTAATTATTCCTGTCGCTTAGACCGAGTTCTCTTATATTTCTTCTCTGTTCCCATCCACCTCCGCCATCCTCCCTTCCTCAACATTCCACATCCCCTCCCCCTCCCCCCCCCCCCCCCCGATTTTGAGAGATTAGTTTTAGGAGGGTGTTGGTCCATTTGTCTTTCTCAGCTCTGGTCTGGTTTCACTAAGGTCCATCATATGGTCTGTATTCTCTAGGTTAATCTGGACTGTTTGAAAAATGATAGGGGGCGGTTTTTACGTTAACTTGATCTACCATTTTAGATATTTTCTTTACATTTTTTCATATTTCTTATATATTTTTATATATTTTGTATATTTTTTAAATTTTTTATGGTTTAATATATTTTGTCATCAAGGACTATGACCTCAGTCGTGTTGTATTATCTTGTTGTGGATGAAACTAGGTAGTTCAGTTTCCTTAGCTTTAAGTAATTTTAATTGCATATTACTTCCCATAATTGCAATGGTTAATATTTTCTGTCCTCTAGTACTGGATTGTTATTTAACACTGAGATCCATTTTCTTACTGCGATTCCCAAGGCCCACTTTGCGTGTCCTTTTAGTTTGGTTTCTACCGCTAGATGTCGCGATTTTCTACTCGCGTAGGGGTGGCGCATGCTTGGTTTCACAGTATTCAGAGTGTGCCTAGTGCTGTAACGTCCTGATGTATTTGACGTATGCCAGTATGCTTTAGTATGTTGACGACACCCAAGGATTGTGTGTCTTTTAATTGTTCTCCAGCGGATTTTAACGATGGTAGGTTTCTTCTCTTTTATACTCTACCGACACCGCGATCTGTATTTTAATTTACATTATGTTAATTCTGCAATGTTTTGTGCTCATAGGTTTTATGCTGATGATGATGATGACTCCCATACTCCTTTACAGAGCATACTCCTTTACAGCGCGCCGCCTTACTAGGCAAGGTCCTAGTGGAGGTGGTTTGTCATTGTCTTCCTCCGACCGTAATGGGGATGAATGATGTTGATGAAGACAACACAACACCCAGTCATCTGGAGGCAGGAAAAATCCCTGACCCCGCCGGGAATCGAACCCGGGACCCCGCGCTCGGGAAGCGAGAACGATGCCGCGAGACCACGAGCTATCACCCATGAATTGTCATGTGCTGTCCGGGTCCGTCTTTTGACTGTGTTTTGGAGATGTATTAGTGAGCATGCATGGTTCGGATCGGATGCCCATCTGCCGTTTCATCCAAGGTTACATTAAGTATTAGTTTGTGAGTACGTCGGTTTACTGTCTACTTTGTTCGGTGTGTCACGTTGACTGCTAGTGCTTCTGCTTATGTAGCTTTATTCTATATGCAGATATGACCTGAAGATATACCTTCAGGATATGAAACCGATCGTCACACAGTGAAAACACATTAGTTATTGCGGATTTGGACTTTCACTCAGTTTTAATATAGACTACTTTAACATTTCTGACTTTACAATGTTGATTGTCCTTCACGTTACGTACAAGTCCAAAGTGATACGATTAAAATGGCTGTAAGACATGGATGTAGACTTTTGTCCCTACTGTTCAATCTATACAAAGAAGAAGCAATGGCGGAAATAAAAAAAATAAGGTCAAAGAATGGGCTTAAAATGGAAGGTGAAAGGATGTCAATGATAAGTTTCGCTGATAACACTGCTATTCTAAGTGAAAGTGAAGAGGAATTACAGAATGTACTGACTGGAATGAACAATCTAATGAGTAGAGAATATGGATTTTTAAGTAATTAGAGGCAGCAAAAACGAGATCAGCTAGAAACTTAATACCAGAGTTGGGGATCACAAAATAGACGAAGTTAAGGTATTCTGCTACCTACGCAGCAAAATATTCCATGAAGGAGCGAACAAGGAGAACATAAAAAGCAGACCAGCACTGACAAAAAAGGCATTCCTGGTAAAGAAAAGTGTACTGGTATTAGACATAGGCTTTAATTTAAGGAAGAAGTTACTGAGAATGTACGTTTGGAGCACAGTATTGTACGGTATTGAAATAATGACTGTGGGAAAAACTGGAATAGAAGATAATTGAAGCATTTGAGATGTGGTGCTACAGACGAATTTTAAAAATTAGGTGTACAGATAAGGTAAGGAATGAGGTGGTTCTCCATAGAAGCGACGAGGGAAGGAATAGATGGAAAACACTGACAAGAAGAAGGACCAGCATGGTAGGACACGTCTTAAGACATCAGAAAATGACTGCCATGGTTCTAGAGGGAGCTGTATAGGGTAAAAGCTGTAGAGAAAGGCAGAGATTGGAATACATTCAGTAAATTATTGGCGACTAGGATGCAATTGCTGTTCTGGGATGAAAGAGTTAGTACAGGAGAGGAATTCGTGGTGGGCCACAACAAACCAATCAGACGACTGATGACTAAAAAAAAGAAATTTGAAACTGATTCTACATCTATATCTACATCCATACTCTGCAAACCACCTGACGGTGTGTGGCGGAGGGTACCTTGAATGCCTCTATCGGTTCTCCCTACTGTTCCAGTCTCATATTGTTCGTGGAAAGAAAGATTGTCGGTATGCCTCTGTGTGGGCTCTAATGTGTCTGATTTTATCCTCATGGTCTGTTCGCGAGATATACGTAGGAGGGAGCAATATACTGCTTGACTCCTCGGTGAAGGTATGTTCTCGAAACTTCAACAAAAGCCCGTACCGGGCTACTGAGCGTCTCTTTTGCAGAGTCTTCCACTGGTGTTTATCTATCATCTCCGAAACGCTTTCGCGATTAATAAATGATCCTGTAACGAAGCGCGCTGTTCTCCGTTGGATCTTCTCTATCTCTTCTATCAACCCTATCTGGTACGGATCCCACACTGCTGAGCAGTATTCAAGCAGTGGGTGAAAAACTGTACTGTAACCTACCTCCTTTGTTTTCGGACTGCATTTCCTTAGGATTCTTCCAATGAATCGCAGTCGCTTTACCGACGATTAATTTTATATGGTCATTCCATTTTAAATCACTCCTAATGCCTACTCCCAGATAATTTATGGAATTAACTGCTTCCAGTTTCTGACCTGCTATTTTGTAGCTAAATGATAAGGGATCTATCTTTCTATGTATTCGCAGCACATTACACTTGTCTACATTGAGATTCAATTGGCATTCCCTGCACCATGCGTGAATTCGTTGCAGATCCTCCTGCATTTCAGTATAATTTTCCATTGTTACAACCTCTCGATATACTACAGCATCATCCTCAAAAAGCCTCAGTGAACTTCCGATGTTACCCACAAGGTCATTTATAAATATTGTGAATAGCAATGATCCTACGACACTCCCCTACAGCACACCTGAAATCACTCTATTTCGGAAGACTTCTCTCCATTGAGAATCACATGCTGCGTTCTGTTATCTAGGAACGCTTCAATCACACAGTTGGTCTAATAGTCTATATTCTCTTACTTTGTTCATTAAACGAATGTGCGAAACTGTATGAAACGCCTTGTGCACAAGTGACAAAAAGAGTTTGCACAGAAATGTTTCAATGTTTAGGAAAGACATCAGTCTTCGAAATAGGTCATAAAATTAATATCGTCTGATATTTGGGATGAGAGTATAGAGTTAGGATGAGTGGTAGGGAGAAGTGCAAGCAATGACAAGGTGCGGGAGAACATGACGGCGTGTCAGTTGGCATGTACGCGGCGGCATCTCGACGTGACGTGTATTTGTAGACTGCGGGCTCGCGTTATGTTACGGCCGCGTAGATGACTAAGGTAATTTACGCCTCGCGAATGATAAACGTTACGATCTACAGTAGAACCTCAGAGTGCGTCAGCTCTCGATGCAGGACTTTAAACAACATGGCGCCATCCCCTATTTTTAAAGAGTTAAATTCCCATCTATAAAATAGCTTCAAACATCTGATTACTTTACAAATCAGTTAAAATGTTAAATATCTGACGTGAGGCATGTAAAGCATTAATGGTTTGAAGACGTAATTATGTTGATTTTATGACTTTAGAATTATTCATTCGTAGATTAATGCAAAATTTAGAAAAGGTATGATATTATGTATACATGTAGCTGGAGGTCGCAAAGTGCTCTCATTGTCAAAGAGAGTGAATCATATACAGGATGAGTCGTGAGGTTTTCCTCTGGTTGCTGGAGGTTATTCCTTAGGTTCTTTGGAACAAGAAATGTGGATACAGTAATGTGATCAAATGGTTCAAATGGCTCTGAGCACTATGGGACTTAACTTCTGAGGTCATCAGTCCCCTAGAACAGAACTACTTAAACCTAACTAACCTAAGGACATCACACACATCCATGCCCGAGGCTTCGAACCTGCGACGTAGCGGTCATGCGTTTCCAGACTGTAGCGCGTAGAACCGCTCGGCCACCCTGGCCGGCAGTAATGTGATCAGATCCATAATTATGGAGCTGCAACAGAGTTCCGAAACATGCCACGGGTTATGGAGCGCTACACTTGTATTCACAGGACATACGATCAGTCTTAGGTAGACAAGTGCAGCGAGTGGTACGTTTGCATAACAACCACGTTGTTGATACTGAAGTCACTGTTTACTGTTATTGTCCCCTGTGTACAATACACTTCGCGATGCCGTACAAGTTTTCATCGCAGGAGTGTGGGCTTCTGTGATGGTAATGCGACAGCTACTGTTGCCAAATATCACCGTCGGTATCCTAATCGTAGCATTCCGAGTGCCAAAACACATTTAGTGGAACATATCGAACATTACTAGAAACTGGTACTCTTGCCAGTATTCGTATTCACTCCGAAAGACATCGTGACGTTCAAGGAGAGAAAAACATCCTTAACTTAGTACAGCGCAGTCCTCGTTCGAGCACAAGGTGCCTAGCTACCCGACTGAACGTTCCAAAGTCTAAGGTATGTAGGATTCCTCATGAGAATGGAGTGCATCCTTTTGATGTGCAGAAAGTTCACCATTTAGAGCCGCATGATTGTGCCAACCGTTTGGACTTTTGTAATAGGTTAAATGGAAATCGGCAGCTCTATCGTTTCATAATGTTCAGTGATGAGGCAACCTTTACAAGAGATGGCATCAACAAAGTGCATAACACGCATTTCTGAGCAGACGAAAATCCCCATGCTACGGTAGTGTCTCAATTTCAACGCTGATAAAGTGTCAATCTCTGGTCTGGTGTTGTGTGCGATCAGTTACTGGGGCCGTTTATTCTCCCGGGAAATTTAAATGGCCAGATGTACAGCAACTTTTTACGAGAAGACTTACCGCAGCTTCTTAAAGATGTCTTCTGGGAACAAGACGCCACAAGTTCGTCCAACATGACGGGCACCTGCACACTTCCACATGGATGGATAGGTCGCGAGGCCCTATGAACTGGTCTGCCAGATCAGATTCAACACCCCTAGATTACTGCGTTTTGGGGTGGATGAAAGACGTCGTGTACGAAGTTAAGGTGGAAACACGAGAAGAACTGATGCAACACATTTTCGATGCCGCAACGTCAATAAGGAACGAGCATGTGAAATTACGCAAGGCTACTTGCGCATTTCACTCCCGTGCAAAACCTTTGCCTTCAAATGCAGGGAGGAAATTTTGAACACTTGCTTTAAATCTACTCTTAATGCAAGAGAATGCTACAAAATTGTTAAAATTAATCATTATGTGCATTTCTGATAGCAAACTCCTACAATAAAAGTTTTTTTCTGCCATTTTCCTAAATTTTGCAGTTACTGTAGCTACTTAATTATAGATCTGATCCCATTACTTTATTTACATTTTTTCTTCCAAATAACCTGAGGAATACCCCTCAGAAACCGGGGAAAAACCTCGTGACTCACCCTGTACAAACCGGAATTTTCTGATAAGTTTAATCGAGCTTCAGAAAAATTGATAGACACGAACTTATTTTTCTATATAGTTTCCTGAACAGGAAATACATTTTCCCCAGCGAATAGGCAGTCTCTTGATCCCGTTTTCGTAAAATGAACGTGACTGTGACAGCAGCCAGTTGCGCATGAACACTTCGACAACGCCATCGTTGTCAAATCTGCGTCCTCCGACTGCTTCCTTTAGTGGTCCAAAACAATGAAAATCGTAGGACTGTGGGGAGGGTGTTCTACTGTGGTCCAGACAAATTCCTGAATTTCTTGTTGATTTCGGGCTTTGTGTGAGGTCGAGCGTTGTCATGAAGCACGATCATATCACGGATTGGAAATGCGCGCCTTTTCTGGCGATACGCAAGTTTCGTTCTGTCCAAAAGTTGGCAATAGTATGCAGCGTTCATAGAACGAAGTCCGTGGAGATAATTGATGAGGAATCCTTTAAAATCATAGAAGAATGTTGCAAGGACCCTTCACAGAGAGAGTTTTTGGCTTTGTCGGTGCAGATTCGCGCTTTCTACCCCATTCCATGCTGCTTTTTTCGATTCCAGAGTGCAATAGTGCATCCACGTTTCATCGCAGGTCACAGTCCGGTGCAACAAATGTTACCATTCACCTTGGTAGCGTGTCAATAAACGTTTGCACTCCTCGAGAAAATGAAACTTGCGCTCTACGGTGAGAAGACGAGGCACCCACTTTGGGGACACTTTACGAAATCCAAGGTTGACAGCAATGATTGCCTAAGCATATGCCAACCTCAATAGCAATCTCAGCAACTGTTATTCGGTGATCGTGATGAATAAGCTGGCTAATAATGTTCTTCTCAGTCAGCTGGTTCTCGGCCAAAGTAGATGAGCTGCATTCTCAACTGTTTCTTGTCCTCGTAAAAAAAACTGTTCGTGCCGTGCGTACACTGTCTCTCTCAGCGTGTTGTCCCCGGACTGTGCCGGCAGTCTTTTCAAATGTTCGGACAGTTTTACGCCCTCTGTTATGAGAAACTTGATTATAGCGTTACGGAACAGATCAGGGTACATCTTGCTCTGACATTGCGATTCTGACGAAAAACACGGCTCGACAAAGTTCTAGTTGTGGAAAGCAGTCATAGGAAACTAAAACAACGATGAGCAGAGATCATGCCGCCCTACGTTTACAAAAAGACACAAAAAACAATTTGATTCACCCTCGCAGTTTGTGCTCAGTTTTAAGAAAAGCTAGTTTTTAAGCATCTCAATGTTTATTACATGATATCTCCTGAACTACGTGTCGTCTAGTGATATAATTTGGCAAGTGTTCTTCTGTACTGTACGTGGATACTCTGCAAATGGTGTTGCGAATGGAGTTAACAGTAAAGAAGTAATAAATCAAAAGTGTCTAATGCTGACGTTTTGCTGCATGAATCGCGAAATGTAGCAGGCAACCAACTTTTTTTCCTTTCCTTATTTTGTTGGGGGTATCAGAGCAGAAAAAATTCGAAAAGGTTTGAATTATGTGTAAGTTTGTTGGAAGTCTCTAAGTTCTTTTATTTTATAATTCTGGATAAATATACTGTGGGTAATTTGTGCGTCATGAGTTTGTTGCCTCAAGGTACATACACAGAATCTAACTGTAATACTCCTCTTATTGTGTTAAACCTTTGCTTAAGAGTACACTTTTTAATCAGGAGATTGGGACAGCATTTTAAATTTTTAAATTCGATCAGTAATTATACGCAGCAGTAAATGCTGTAACGGGCGTAGCATTCATTGTGAATAGGAAGATAGTGCAGAGAGTGAGTTAGTGTGAACAGTTTAGTGATAGGGTGGTTCTCATCAGAATAGATAGAAAACCAACACCGTCAACGATACTTCACATATACATGCCGACATCGGAAGCGGAAGATAAGAAGATAGAGTAAGTATATGAGGATGTTGAACGTGTAGTTCAGTACGTAAAGGAAGATGAAAATGTAATAGTCATGGGGGACTGAAATGTAGTTGTAGGAGGAGCAGAAGGAAGCTTTACGGGAGAATATGGGTTTGGTACTAGAAGTGGAGAGAGGAGATAGACTAATTGAGCTCTTCAATACATTTCACCTGGTAATAGCGAATACTCTGTTCAATAATCACAAGAGGTGGAGGTATAATTGTAAATGTCCGGGAGATACGGGAAGATTTCAGTTAGATTACATCATGATCAAGCAGAGATTCCGAAATCCAACACTCGAATCTAAGGCGTACCCAGGTTCAGATCCCAACTTAGTAGTGATGAAGAGTTGGCTGAAGTTTAAGAGGCTAGTCAGGACGAATTAATACGCGGACCAGCGGAATACGGAAGTACTGAGGAATGAAGTAATACGCTTGCAGTTTTCTAAGTCTATAAATATTGCGATAAGGAATAGCTCAGTAGGCAGTGCAGTTGAAGAGGAACGGACTTCTATTAAAAGGGCAATCACGGAAGGAGGGAAGAAAATAATTGGTACAAGTAAGGTAACTGGGATGAAAACACGGGTAACAGAAGAAATACGCAAGTTGATCGATGAAAGAAGGAAGTACAAACATGTTCGGGGTAATTCTATAATACAGAAATACTAGTCCCTTAGGAATGAAACAAATAGGAAGTGCGGGGAAGCTAAGGCATAATGGCTGCACGAAAAAGTGAAAAAATTGAAAAAGTTATGACTGTCGGAAGAAATGACTGTACTGAACTACCCGTTCAACATCCTCATATACTTACTCTATCTTTTCATCTTCCGCTTGCGATGTCGGCATGTATATCTGACTGCCTACTGAGCTATTTCTTATCGCAGTATTTATAGACTTAGCCTATAGAAAAGTCAAAAGAACCTTCGGGGAAATTAAAAGCAAGCGTGGTAACATTAAGAGTGCAGTGGGAAATCCACTGTTAAATGCAGGCAAGAGAGCGGATAGGTGGAAAGAGTACATTGAAGGCCTCTATGTGGGGGAGGACCTTCCTGATGACAGAAACCGGCATTGATACAGAAGACATAAGGGGGTCAAGTAACAGAATCAGAATTTAAAAGAGCTTTGGAAGATTTAAGATCAAATAAGACACAAGGGATAAATAACATTCCACCAAAATTTCTAAAATCTTTGGGGTAAGTGGCAACATAGCTACTACTCACGTTGGTGTATATAATGTAGGAGTCTGGCGATATACCATTTACTTTCGGAAAAGTATCATTCACACAATTCTGAAGACTGCAAGAACTGACGACATATATGAAGTTAAGCGGATCCCTACCTGTGCATAAAATAGCCCATGACCGACAGAGCAAGGACATCGACCGGCCGGAGTGGCCGTGCGGTTCTAGGCGCTACAGTCTCGAACCGAGCGACCGCTACGGTAGCGGGTTCGAATCCTCCCTCGGGCATGGATGTGTGTGATGTCCTTAGGCTAGTTAGGTTTAATTAGTTCTAAGTTCTGGGCGACTGATGACCTCGGACGTAAAGTCGCATAGTGCTCAGAGCCATTTGAACCATTTTTGAACCAAGGAGGACATCAAAACTCATGCGTTCAAGCTGCTGACAAGAGTAGTATATAGAAGAACAAGAAAATTAAGGATGTGTTGAATGACAATCAGTTTGATTTAACTAGAGGTAAACGCAACAGAGAGGCAGTTCTGGCGTTTCGGTTGATATTGGAAGCAAAGCTAAAGAAAAATCAATATGCGTTCACAGAATTTGTCAACCTGGAAGATGCGTTCTACAATATCAAATGGTGCAAGATGCTTGAATTTCTGAGAAAAATAGGAATAAGGTATAGTGAGAGACGGGTAATATACAAAATGAACAAGAGCCAAGAGGGAATAATGAGAATAGAAGACCAAATACGAAGTGCTCGGATTAAAAAGTGTGTAGGGCAGTGATGTAGTCTTTCGCTCCTACTGTTCAATCTGTACATGCGGTGATGATAGTGCTATCCTCAGAAAAAAAAGCAATTATAGCATCAGCTGAATGGGATGAACAGTCTAATGAGTACAAAAAATAGACTGAGAGTAAATTGAAAAGAGACGAAAGTAATGAGAAGTAACAGAAACGAGAACAGCGAGAAACTTAAGATCAGGATTGGTGGACACGATGTAGATGAAAATTAGCGGACACCTACCTGAGCAGAAAATAACCCATGACGGATGGAGCAAGGAGGACATCAAAAGCAGATTAGCACTGGCAGAAAGGGCTTTCCTGACCAAGAGAAGCCTACTAGAATCAAACATAGGACTTAATTTGAGGAAGAAATGTCTAAGAATGTACGTTTGGAGCACAGCATTGGATGGTAATGAAACATGGACTGTGGGAAAACAGGAACAGAAGAGAATCGAAGCATTTGAGAGCTTGTGCTACAGAGGAATGGTGAACTTTAGGTGGAATGATAAGGTAAGAAATGAGGTTCTCCAGAGAGTCGACGAGGAAAGGAATATATGCAAAACACTAACACGAACAAGGGACCAGATGATAGGACATCTGTTAAGACATCAGGGAATATCTTTCATGATACTAGAAGGAACTGTAGAGGGTAAAAGCAGTAGAGGAAGAAAGATATTGGAATGTTGTTGTTGATGTTGTGGTCTTCAGTCCAGCGACTGGTTTGAAGCAGCTCTCCATGCTACTCTATTCTGTGCAAGCTTCTTCATCTCCGAGTAACTACTGTAACCTACGACCTTCTGAATCTGCTCAGTGATTCATCCCTTGGTCTCCTTCTATGATTTTTACCTTTCTCTTTAATACTAAATTGGTGATCACTTGATGCCTCAGAACGTGTACTACCAACCGATTTCTTCCTCTAGTGGAGTTGTGCCACAAATTCCTCTTCTCCCCCAAATTCCTCTTCTATCCCGTACCTACTCATTAGTTACGTGATCTACCCATCTAATCTTCAGAAATCTTCTGTAGCGTGACATTACGAATACTTCTACTCTCTTCTTGTCTAAACTAGTTATCGGCCATGTTTCACTGCCATACATGGCTATACTCCATACAAATACGCTCAAAAAAGACTTCCTGGTACTTAAATCTACACTCGATATTAACAAATTTCTCTTCTTCAGAAATGGCTAATGGCTCTGAGCACTATGGAACTTAACTTCTAAGGTCATCAGTCCCCTAGAACTTAGAACTACTTAAACCTAACTAACCTAAGGACATCACACACATCCATGACCGAGGCAGGATTCGAACCTGCGGTCGTAGCGGTCGACGGTCATCAGTTTCTTTGCTTCCCAAATAGCAGAACTCATTTACTATTTTAAGTCTCTTATTTCCTAATCTAATTCCCTCAGCATCATCCGATTTAAGTGGACAACATTCTACTATTATCGTTTTGCTTTTGTTGATCTTCATCTTATATCCTTCTTTCAAGACACTGTCCATTCCGTTCAGCTGCTCTTCCAGGTCCTTTGCTAGCTCTGACAGAATTACAATGTCGTCGGCAAACCACAAAGTTTTTATTTCTTATCCATGGAGATTAATTCCTAATCCAAATTTTTCTTTTGTTTCTTTTACTGCTTGCTCAATATACAGATTAAATAAGATCAGTGACAGGCTACAAACCTGTCTCACTCCTTTATCAACGACTGCTTTCCTTTCATGCCCCTCGACTCTTTATAACTGCCCTCTGGTTTCTGTGCAAATTGTAAATAGCCTTTCGTCCCTGTATTTTACCCCTGCCACTTTCAGAACTTGAAGGAAAGTATTCTAGCCAAAATTATCAAAAGCTTTCTCTAAGTCTACAAATGCTAGAAACGTGGGTTTGCTTTTCCTTAACCTATCTTCTAAGATAATTCGTAGGGTCAGTATTGCTTCCTGTGTTCCAACATGTCTGCGGAATCCAAACCAATCTTCCCCGAGACCGGTTTCTACCAGTTTTTCCATTCGTCTGTAAGGAATTCCTGTGAGTATTTTGCAACCGTGACTTATTAAACTGATAGTTCTGTAATTTTCACATCTGTTAACACGTGCTTTCATTGGGATTGGAATTATTATATTCTTCTTGAGGTCTGAGGGTATCTCCCCTTTTTCAAAGATCTTGCTCATCAGATTTAAGATTTTTGTCATGGCTGGCTCTCCCAAGGCTATCAGTAGTTCTCATGGAATGTTGTCTACTCCCGGGGTCTTGTTTTGACTTAGGTCTTTCAGTTCTCTGCAAAGTCTTCACGCAGTATCACATCTCCTATTTCATCTTCATCTCCGTCCTCTTCCATTTCCATAATATTGCCATCAAGTACATCGCCCTTGTATAGATCCTCTATATACTCCTTCAAACTTTCTGCTTTCCCTTCTTTGCTTAGGACTGGTTTTCCATCTGAGCTCTTGATATTCATGCAAGTGGTTCTCCCTTCTCCAAAGGTCTCTAATTTTTCTCTATCTATCTTACCCCTTGTGATACATGTTTCTACATCCTTACATTTGTCCTTTAGCCATTTCTGCTTAGACATTTTGCACTTACTGTCGACCTTATTTTTGACACCGTATATTCCTTTTCGCCCACTTCATTTGGTGCATTTTTATATTTTCTCCTTTCATCAATTAAGTTCAATATTTTTTTCTGTTAGCCATGGATTTATACTAGCCCTCGTCTTTTTACCTGCTTGAGTCTCTACTGCCGTCACTATTTCATCTCTCAAAGCTACCCATTCTTCTTCTACTGTACCTCTTTCCCCTGTTCTTGTCAATCGTTCCCTAATGCTCTCTCTGAAATTCTCTACAGCCTCTGGCTCTTTCAGTTTATCCAGGTCCCATCTCCTTAAACTCCTACCTTCTTCAGTTTCTTCAGTTTTTGTTTACAGTTCATAACCAATAAATTGTGGTCAGAGTCCACATTTGCCGCTGGAACTGTCTTATAGATTAAAACCTGGTTCTAAAATCTCTGTCTTACCATTATACAATCCATCCTAAACCTACCAGTGTCTCCAGGCCTCTTCCACATATACAACCTTCTTTCATGATTCTTAAACCAAGTGTTAGGTATGATTAAGTTATGCTCTGTGCAAAATTCTACCTTCCTCTTTCATTCCTTACCCCCAGTCCATATTCACCTACTACTTTCCCTTCTCTTCCTTTCATATAATCGCATTCCAGTCCCCCAAGACTACTAAATTTTCGTCTCCCTTCACTATCTGAATAGTTTCTTTAACGTATCATACATCATACATCATATCATCTTCAATCTAGTCATCTGCGGAGCTAACTGCCATATAAATTTGTACCACTGTGATAGGCGTAGGCTTCTTGTCTATCTTGGCTACAATAATGCTTTCACTATGCTGTTCGTAGTAGCTTGTCCGCGTTCCTACTTTTTTTTATTAATTATTAAACCTACTCCTGCATTAACCTTATTTGATTTTGTGTTCATAACCCCGTGTTCATATGACCAGAAGTCTTGTTCTTCTTGCCACCGAACTTCACAAATTCCCACTTCATCTAACGTTAACCTATCCGTTTCCCTTTTTAAATTGTCTAACCTACCTGTTCGATTAAGGAATCTGACATTCTACGCGCCGAACCGTAGAACGCCTGAGTAGTCCCCGCCCGGAGATCCGAAACGGGGACTATTTTACATCCGGAATATTTTACCCAAGAGAACGCCATCATCATTTAACCATACAGTAAAGCTGCAGGTCCTCGGGAAAAATTACGCCTGTAGTTTCTCCTTGGTTTCAGAAGTTCACAGTACCAGAACAGCAAGGTCGTTTTTGTTGATATTAGAATACATCCAACAAATAACGTAGGTTGCAAGTGCTACTCTTAGATGGAGAGGTTGGCATAGAAGAGGTATTCGTGGCTGGCGGCATCAAACCAGTCAAAAGACTAATGACTAGAAAAAATGAAATACTGAAAATAAAATTTTTGTTGGAAGCTGCTAGATAGAGGCCCTGCTTCAGCTAGAGAGGTAGAGTACTGTAGAGAGGCGACACCGCGGACATAGTGAAGCAAATTGAACAACCCTCCGCCATGTTTTCAGAGGTCAGATCAAAGGGTCGTGTTATTAGACTGTGCGTAAGAAAATTACGAGATTGAAGGTGAAATAATAAACTCACATATTCACATAGAGTCAAACACATGTTAGTTCTTTCTGTGCCTGTTTGTTGTTGTTGTTGTGGTCTTCAGTCCTGAGACTGGTTTGATGCAGCTCTCCATGCTACTCTATCCTGTGCAAGTTTCTTCATCTCCCAGTACCTACTGCAACCTACATCCTTCTGAATCTGCTTAGTGTATTCATCTCTTGGTCTCCCCCTATGATTTTTACCCTCCACGCTGCCCTCCTAAACTAAATTGGTGATCCCTTGATGCCTCAGAACATGTCCTACCAACCGATCCCTTCTTCTGGTCAAGTTGTGCCACAAACTTCTCTTCTCCCCAATCCTATTCAATACTTCATCATTAGTTATGTGATCTACCCATCTAATCTTCAGCATTCTTCTGTAGCACCACATTTCGAAAGCTTCTATTCTCTTCTTGTCCAAACTATTTACCGTCCATGTTTCACTTCCATACATGGCTACACTCCATACAAATACTTTCAAACGACTTCCTGACACTTAAATCTATACTCGATGTTAACAAATTTCTCTTCTTCAGAAACGCTTTCCTTGCCATTGCCAGTCTACATTTTATATCCTCTCTACTTCGTCCATCATCAGTTATTTTGCTCCCCAAATAGCAAAACTCCTTTACTACTTTAAGTGTCTCATTTCCTAATCTAATACCCTCAGCATCACCCGACTTAACTCGACTACATTCCATTATCCTCGTTTTGCTTTTGTTGATGTTCATCTTATATCCTCCCTTCAAGACACCATCCATTCCGTTCAACTGCCCTTCCAAGTCCTTTGCTGTCTCTGACAGAATTACAATGTCATCGGCGAACCTCAAAGTTTTTATTTCTTCTCCATGGATTTTAATGCCTACTCCAAATTTTTCTTTTGTTTCCTTTACTGCTTGCTCAATATAGAGATTGAATAACATCGGGGAGAGGCTACAACCCTGTCTTACTCCCTTCCCAACCACTGCTTCCCTTTCATGTCCCTCAACTCTTATAACTGCCATCTGGTTTCTGTACAAATTGTAAATAGCCTTTCGCTCCCTGTATTTTACCCCTGCCACCTTTACAATTTGAAAGAGAGTATTCCAGTCAACATCGTCAAAAGCTTTCTCTAAGTCTACAAATGCTAGAAACGTAGGTTTGCCTTTCCTTAATCTTTCTTCTAAGAAAAGTCGTAAGGTCAGTATTGCCTCACGTGTTCCAGTATTTCTACGGAATCCAAACTGATCTTCCCCGAGGTCGGCTTCTACTAGTTTTTCCATTCGTCTGTAAAGAATTCGTGTTAGTACTTTGCAGCTGTGGCTTATTAAACTGATGGTTCGGTAATTTTCACATCTGTCAACACCTGCTTTCTTTGGGATTGGAATTATTATATTCTTCTTGAAGTCTGAGGGTATTTCGCCTGTTTCGTACATCTTGCTCATCAGATGGTAGAGTTTTGTCAGGACTGGCTCTCCCAAGGCCGTCAGTAGTTCCAATGGAATTTTGTCTACTCCGGGGGCCTTGTTTCGACTCAGGTCCTTCAGTGCTCTGTCAAACTCTTCACGCAGTATCGTATCTCCCATTTCATCTTCATCTACATCCTCTTCCACTTCCATAATATTGTCCTCAAGTGCATCGCCCTTGTATAGACCCTCTATATACTCCTTCCACCTTTCTGCTTTCCCTTCTTTGCTTAGAACTGGGTTTCCATCTAAGCTCTTGATGTTCATACTTGTGGTTCTCTTATCTCCAAAGGTCTCTTTAATTTTCCTGTAGGCAGTATCTATCTTACCCCTAGTGCCTGTGTAAAACGTAAATGTACGAATCGCTAATAGAAATTATTTGTGAACAGTATGATGCGCTTGAAGTAAAGTAAATTTGCAGTTTTCTATGTCTACATCTACATGACTACTCTGCAATTCACACGTAAGTGTCTGGCAAGGGTTCTTCCAACCACCATCAGATTGTTTCTCTGCTGTTTCACTCTATAACAGCGCTTGGGAAAAATGAACACTTAAATCTTTCTTTACGAGCTCTGATTTATCTTATTTTGCTAACGACGATAATTTTCCCTATTTAGGTTGGCGACAGTATAATATTTTCGCATTCAGAAGAGAAAGTTGGAGACTGAAATTTCGTGAAAAGATCTCGCCTCAGCTAAAAGCTCCTTTATATTAATGACGGATAGCAACACTAGCACAGTACTGCAGCGATAACAACTCCGGCCAGCCCAGTGCCAGGGGCACGTTCACCGGGATTAGCTCGGTGAACACGGCCAACAACGCAGCTTTATACAAATGCTGGCACACCTGTGTGATGCTGCAGGTAGAAGTAGATTAGCATAAGTAGAAATAGGATACCATAATCCAGACACAACAGTAGTGCCCATAGTGTGAGCAGAAGAACTAACCATAGAGTAAGCTGTAGTATTAACACTTGAATTGTATCAATTAGGACCCACTAATTGTTTAAGGTGGTGGGTTGTTTATGTATCATATATTGAAGAATATTAATGACTGCCACCCGAACTCGCGTATCTTATCGGTGACACTTTGTCCTCTGTTTCACGATAATGCAAAACAAGTGCCCTTCTTTGGATTTTTTCGCTGTCTTCCATCAATCCTGTCTGGTGCTGTCTGGTGCTGAGCGCAGCACTCTAGCAGAGAACGGACAAGCGTAGTGCAGATCCGTTCCCTCTTCTAAGCGTTCTGCCAGTAAAACGCCGTTTTTGGTTTGCCCTCCCACAAAATTATCTATGTGAGCTTTCCAATTTCTGTTGTTCGTAATTGTATTTGCTAGGAATTTAGTTGCCGTAACAGCCTTTAAATTTTTGTCATTTATCGTGTAACGTAATTTAATATATTTCTTTTCGTACTCATTTGGATGACCTCACGCTCTTCCTTATTCAGAGACAACAGCCACTTTTTGCACCACACCGATATCGTGTCTAAGTCATTTTGCAATTGGTTTCTAGCCGGACGCAGTGGCCATGCGGTTCTGGGCGCTTCAGTCTAGAACCACGCGACCGCTACGGTCGCAGGTTCGAATCCTGCCTCGGGCATCGATGTGTGTGATGTTCTTAGGTTAGTTAGGTTTAATTAGTTCTAAGTTCTAGGGGACTGATGACCTCAGATGTTAAGTCCCATAGTGCTCAGAGCCATTTAAACCATTTTAAATTGGTTTCTATCTTCTGATGATTATACTAGGCGGCAAACGGCAGCACCATCTGCAAACAACTTAAAAGGGGTGCTCAGATTGGCTCCTAAATCGTTTACATAGTTCAGGAACAGCAGAGGGCCTATAATACATTCTTGGGGAAAGACGGTTGTCACTTCTATTTTACTCGATGCTTTTCCGTCAGTTACTATGTACTGTGATGTTTCCGACGGGAAATCAGGAATCCTGTCACACAAGTGAAGTGATACTACACACGCAAGCAATTTGATTAGAAGTCTCTTGCAAGGAAGCGTGTCAAAGGACCTTCAGAAAGGCTTATTGTTTTTCTGCGTGCTGTTACTCGCTGTGCAACGTTAGGCATGATTTCGAAAATAAAATCGGTAATAGCTTCTCTTACAAATTCGAATATGTACTGTTTCGCTTTTAAAACAACCACATAGTGACTTCCGAAAATATAGAGGATAACAGTACAGCAACACAGCGCAAGGAGCGCTATATAACGTCCCACAGCCTCTCTGTGTATAATCTATCTCTTTGGCTTCAGCCCATTAGTAACACTGGTAAACTATACGACACAGTCGGTATGTGTTGACTCCTTTGTAAAACAAGCACAGGTGTGTTTGAATGGCCCTGCTGGGTCCACTTTAAAGATTGGTCTCAGCAAGACATCACCATCCTGTTGTAATCGTATTGCCACCCCAACTGGATGCCCATACAAAATAATAAGAAATGAAACAGGGTCACTTTGAAAGTTGCCTGTTAAACGGCCACTGTCAATTTTTCAGTAATTTTCTTTCAGTAACTCGTGAAGTTGTCTTACCTGATACATATTTCCGCAACCAGTATCGATACATATACAGAAAGTAGATCATTGAGGTGTTTCTATGAGGCGTTTGGCGGAAGCTTCCGGTGATGAGTTTCCAGGAGATGGGCCAATGAATGTGAAGGCGGTCACCAGACCACGCATGCGAATATCTTTGAAATTCACACTTGTTTGCAGTCGCTTGGGATGGCTAGGTGGTCGACTGGAATTGGACGCGGCGGTAGCAATATTGCTGAGATAAGTTAATTTATTGCGATTATTCGAAGTGGTTCCTCGTATGCAAGGTTTTCTATTAAACCTTTCATGGGCTGCTTGAATTACATGGCTCAATCTCTCGCTAATTTCGGGTGCTAAACTTATTACGAATTGCGGAATGAACTTGTATCATTCTGCGCAGAGTTGCGAAAGTTTCGTCTCTTTACGAATTTAGTAGGCCTGAACCTGTTTATCGAATCATATCCCTGTTTACTCCGAAACATTATGCAGTCAATTCAGCCACCCTCTCCATCAGCTTGGTTTATATGGTATTCTTGAAGTAGTTCATGGAAGTGAATTTATGTGTTTGCTACTATATCCGATTTATGTTTCATGTTTCTTTCGGATGTCAAATCGCTTGTGTATTCTGTTCACTTGATTTGGAACCTATTATATAATCTAACTGCACGTCCTACTTCTCATTTTCATTTTCCTAATTTAGTTAATGAATTTTCGAGAAAGGGCCGCCTGAAGTGGCCGAGCGGTTCTAGGCGCTACAGTCTGGAACCGCGCGACCGCTGCGGTCGCAGGTTCGAATCCTGCCCCGAGGAAGGAAGTATGTGATGTCAATGGGTTAGTTAGGTTTAAGTAGTTCTAAGTTCTAGGGGTCTGATGACCTCAGATGTTGTCCCATGGTGCTCAGAGCCATTTGAAGCAGCCATTCGAGAAAGTTGTGGCATATTCTGCCGCTATTTCGTGACCAGTTGTTACAAGTTGCGGCGTTTGTAAAGCACCTGTTGCACGTAATACAATTTGGCAAGTATTTAGTATCTGGGATAGTTTCTCCTATTTATAACAATACGTATCTCATACCTAAGTATACTGGTATCAGCATAGGAAGTAAAGGAGTTGGACTAAAATATCGTACCACCCCGAGAAATGAATGCTTGAACATAAAAGCCGATGCGTGCAGGTTGGGTTGTTGTATTTGACCATGAGCGGAACCTGTGTAATGTCCTCAACACGTTGCACGGCTCAGTCATGATCAGAACAGCTCTTCTGTGTAGTTGTGAGGGCATTACCTCAGAGGTACGGTAATCAAAGGACGGGAAATTGTTGGGGCTCGTATTGTGAGTTCTTCCTTTACAAAGGGAACCAAAGATTTTTGTGTGTGAAGAGGCACAATATCGGAAATTTACATCGCATACAGGGAAAGCGGAAAATCGCCATCCGTTAAGTCACAACACGGACCGAGCGAAGTGGTGCAGTGGTTAGCACACTGGACTCGGATTCGGAAAAACGACGGTTCAAACCCGCGTCCGGTCATCGTGCTTTAGGTCTTCCGTGATTTCCCTAAATCGCTTGAGGCAAAAGCCGGGTTGGTTCCTTTGAAAGGGCACGGCCGGCTTGCTTCCCCGTCCTTCCCTAATCCGGTGGCACCGATGACCTCATTGTTTGGTCAGAAATCGACCAACCACAACGCGGACGAAAGTGTGTGTTAAGTGATTGTGAGAGACCGACGTTGAAGGGGATTCTGACAGGAAAGAAGAGGATGATAAAGGTCACTGCAGAACTGAACGTCGCACAAGTGGACCTGTTAGCACCAAAACAACCCGAAGGGAGTTCCATAATCTGGGAACTGCGGGGCGAAATGGAATACCAAAACCACACGTCAGTAATGGTTTCCTGTAACAGGAAAACGTGGAGACAAAGTAATACAACGTTGACTATGGATCTATGGAAGAAAGTCACTTGACCCAATGAATCCTGGTGTACATTGTTTCTAACTTCAGGCCAAATAACTCCCCGAGAGTGAAACATAGTGCGTGTTTGGCGATAATTTGGGCAGCAGTATCGTGATATTCCATGGACCCCGTGGATGCTCTGCGAAGTCGCATTATTGACAAGGACTACGTGACCATTTTCGCTGATCATGTCCATGGTATAATGTTTGTTCCGCAGTGATGCTGTGTTCCAAGACCACAGGGCTCCTGATCACACAGCTGACATCGGCCAGGAGTGGTTTTGTGAGCACGAGGGAGAATTGTCGCATCTTCGCTGATCACCAATGTCACGAGATATTAATATTTTTGCGTCTTTGTGGTCTAATATGGAGAGAAGGATTCCTGATCGCTCTCCACTTCCATCACTGTTATCTGAACCTGGCACTATTGTGCAGAACAAATGGTAAAGATTCCCTTGAAAAATCATACAGAACCAGTATTTACCCATTCAGAGAACTGGAAGCTATTTTGAATGCCAATGGTTTTCCTACACCTTATTAGGCGCCTCAATGTGTTTCCATAGTTTTCTCCATCTTCTGTGTTTGACCAACGTACATGGTGACTTAAATGGTTCAAAAGGCTCTAAGCACTATGGGACACATATGAGGTCATCAGTCCCCTATACTTAGAACTACTTAAACTCAACTTAACCTAAGGACACCACACACATCCATGGCCGAGGCAGGATTCGAACCTGCGACCGTAGCAGCAGCGCGGTTCCGCACTGAAGCGCCTAGAACCGCTCGGCCACAGTGGCCAGCATGGTGACTTAAGAATGTAAGCTGCACTTGCCGTCCCTGACTAAGACCGTTAAGAAACAAGACTGGCGCATTGTCGAAGAGAGTACATGTTCTGCGTAACCGTTTTGATGTGGTATGGATAACACGTTCATCCCAGTCTAAGAATGAAAAGGCACGGCAACTGAAAACATACTCCATCACTTAAATACGTAGGACATTACGATTATTGTGGGCAAAACGTCCAAGCTGCACAGAGATTCACTGTGAAATTCTGGCGGTATATCGACCAAATGCAATGTCGCATCCAGCTATACTGAAATACTGCCAACAATTTGACCAAAGACGCACAGACGTGGATAATACTGATCTTTACAGCATGTTCAAAGAATATTTTGGGAAAGAGATTTTCCAACGACGAAAACATTGCCAAAGCGGTTTCAGATGATTGTGGGAGGAAGGAGCGGATTTCTGGCGTCCGGGGATTTAATTACTAGCAGACCCTTCTGACTATTGTTTATGGAGAATCAGATACTGTTAAAAAATAGTGCTGTGTATCTGTGTCACTCTGAAGTGTAGTGCAGCATCCAATAAAAGTTTTTTGACTAACTCGCGTCGCCCCTGTAGAACCCTACGAAGAGACTGTAAGTCAGATCGCAACCGATCTGAATGTCTAGTGTCGGGAGTCCATTTGTATCTCCACTGTACAGAAGGAGACAAATGCTCCACATAGGCTTCAGCAGCCGACAACGACTCGCATCCCTTTGGCTTCCCATGATTTTTGGGCCACTCGCTGCATTTTGTAAAGGAAGTGGAGGACCCATTGGCAAGTTGAAACTTTGCGTCTGTCTGTCAGCCGAGCTTTCTTGGCGTAATTGGTTAGTGCACTGTTAGATCAAACGTATCCGGACACCAATTAGCGGACATGACTATGTTGTGAGTCCACCTTTCTCCTTTATGACGACTTTGCTGGGGACACTTTCAGTGAGGTGTATGGATGGCTGTTGAGGAATGACTGCGCGTTCTTCCTCAAGTGCCGAAACCGCAAAGGGTAGTGATGTTGGATGCTGCAGTCTGTATCGACGTCGTCGTCTAACTCATTCCAAAGGTGTTCCAGTGGGTTCTGGTCTGGACTCTGCACTGGCCAGTCCATTTCAGAAGTGTTATCGTCACAGACCATTGCCTGATAGATGCTGCTTTATGACAAGAAGCATTTCAATGCTGATATAAGCAATCATTGTCTCCAAAATGGTTCCTGTACTGCATGCAGTGCACAAAGCCGTAAAATGGGTCTGTATTCTTCTATATTTAGTTTTTACTCCAGTGGATTAAGGGGATCTTACCATAACCATGAAAATCACACTCGTACAGTTCACCATATCACCTGTACCTCACTATCGGCACTATACCTGAAGGCAGGTAACGTTCTCCACGCATTCACCAAACCCAAATGCTCCCATTGGATTACCGCAGGGAACTGCGCAATTCGACACACCAAATCACTCGTTCCCAGTCATCCACTGCCCAGTGGCTATATCAAGCATCGCTTAGCAATGGCTAAATAAATGTGTGGCTTAGTCTTTGTGCAAGATGAAGTGCTGGTAGCACTCTGGAACTCACGAGTCATTCCTTCTGCTGATTTCATGCAAGTTTTTACAACCACTCTCCATCGATACACAACATATGCTTACTCTTTGTTTGGCTGTGATTGTTCTTTAGCGTTTCCACTTTGCATGAACATCACCAACAATCGGCTTGGGCAGGTTTAGTAGGGTTGCAAAGTCGCTGCTGGATGTGTTACGCAGATGACAGCCAATAACTTGTCCACATACGAAGTCACTGCAATCTCCTGACCTATTCCTTCTCCCTTTATTGCTTGTCTACTCACGAGGCAATACTCCCCGTTTCCTTTTATACTAGTGTGTCCAGCTCATGACAAATAGTGCTCAGTTCCACATCACATAGACGTGGTTCGATGCTTTTGTGTAGATAGTGTACACCGCTCAGAATTGAAGATGATGGTTAGTGTGTTGCTTAGTAACTTATTTCACTCTGATTTGCTGAGTGAATTGTCTCTTTAAAAATGGTTCAAACGGCTCTGAGCACTATGGGAATTAACTTCTAAGGTCATCAGTCCCCTAGAACTTAGAACTACTTAAACCTAACTAACCTAAGGACATCGCACACATCCATGCCCGAGGCAGGATTCGAACCTGCGACCGTAGCGGTCGCGCGGTTCCAGACTGTAGCGCCTTTAACCGCTTGGCCACCACGGCCGGCATCTCTTTACTATTCTCTCGAGGAGTGTACCAAGAATCAGGTTTCGATCCACTCGAGAATTGAGTGAAAGATCGTCAGCGTTTTCCAGTGAATAGCACTGTTTATTTTCATTTTTCGCTCGGAGACTATGAGAGGGCGTGCGCAGATATTTTACATAAATCACCGGCACTGCTCGAACTTTCCCACAGTGGCTCCTGCAGGCGCTACTTAATAGTACAAGGGGGACTGTTTACAAAACGCTTCTGCGTTCCAGTCAAGAATATTGCTCAAGATTGTGTAACCCATACAGGATAGAGTTAGAGGATGTCTGCGCAAATGATCTAAGGTCCGTTTCAGTCCTGGGACAACATCACTAAAAGGCTGAGAAATTGAATTTAAAAATGAAAAGCACAACATCTTCGAAAAGGGCACAATATCTGAGAACAACATTGTAAAACATGTTACACATCAGGAGTGAGGAACGACCACATATAATATGATGTAAAGTGGCCACCAGGGGAGCGATTATATGTTTTACATAATTATTTATTTAATCGTCTTGCTCGCAAAATTTTTTGAATAAGATTACCGATTTCCGCGAGGCAACAGCCATCTTCAGAATCTACAACAGAACTATGAGGGTTGCCCAGAAAGTAATGCCCTGCATTTTTTCCTTCAACAATTCTTTATTGAATATAATGAGAATTACACACACGAAAGAATGGTGTTTTATCTACTCACCGTATTTTTCCACGTAATCTCCATCCCATTCTATGGCCTTCCTCCAACGGAAAACAGGGCGTGTATGCGCCGTCGCTACCAATCCTTGTCCTGGTGGCGGAGTCAGTGCTTCATTGTGTGAATCACATCCTCATCGTCCTCAAAACGTCTTCCAGAAATGGTATCCTTTAATGGCCAAATCAAGTGGAAGTCCGAGGCGGCTTGGTCAGAGCTGTCAGGTGTGACAGCCGTGGATGGTCTCCCCGACCGCTGCAAATCGTGGAGCTCCACCAAACAGCCTTCTGATGACCTCACTCTCTGTGCCCAAAGACTAGCTGTGCTTTTGTCGACAGCAGATGCTCCATAGACTTTGCACAAGTGTTTGTAAATATTCGCCACAGTTTCTTTCTCTGCAGTGAGAAATTCAATGATGGCACGTTGCTTGTAATGTACATCACCTACAGATGCCATTTTGAAACTGTTCTGCAGCTACGCTATCTGTCGGAAGTGACGGAAACTTGGCGCGCTCACTCAGGAGACTTCAAATAATACATACGTAACGTTTCGCATTCGTACCATTGTTTTCGGACCAGAAAAAATATGCGGTGCATTACGAGGCGCATTCAAGTTCTAAGGCCTCCGATTTTTTTTCTCCGGATTGGAAAGAGATAGAAACATGCACATTGTTTTAAAATGAGGCCGCGTTCATTGTCAATATGTCCCAGAGATGGCAGCACCGTACGGCAGATGGAATTTTACCGGCAGCGGCGAGAATGAGAACTGTTTTAAATACTTAAAATGGCGACGTTTTCCTTACCTGAACAGCGTGCAATCATTTGTTTTCTGAATTTGCGTGGTGTGAAACAAACTGAAATTCATCGACAGTTGAAGGAGACATGTGGTGATGGAGTTATGGATGTGTCGAAAGTGCATTCGTGGGTGCGACAGTTTAATGAAGGCAGAACATCGTGTGACAACAAAACGAAACAACCTCGGGCTCGCACAAGCCGGTCTGACGACGTGATCGAGAAAGTGCAGAGAATTGTTTTGGGGGATCGCCGAATGACTGTTGAACAGATCGCCTCCAGAGTTGGCACTTCTGTGGGTTCTGTGCACACAATCCTGCATGACGACCTGAAAATGCGAAAAGTGTCATCCAGGTGGGTGCCACTAATGCTGACGGATGACCACATGGCTGCCCGTGTGGCATGTTGCCAAGCAATGTTGACGCGCAAAGACAGCATGAATGGGACTTTCTTTTCGTTGGTTGTGACAATGGATGAGACGTGGATGCCATTTTTCAATCCAAAAACAAAGCACGAGTCAGCTCAATGGAAGCACACAGATTCACCGCCACCAAAAAAATTTCGGGTAACTGCCAGTGCTGAAGAAATTATGCTGTCCATGTTCTGGGACAGCGAGGGCGTAATCCTTACCCATTGTGTTCCAAAGGGCACTACGATAACAGGTGCATCCTACGAATATGTTTTGAAGAACAAATTCCTTCCTGTACCGCAACAAAAACGTCCGGGAACGGCTGCGCGTGTGCTGTTTCACCAAGACAACACACCCGCACATCGAGCTAACGTTACACAACAGTTTCTTCGTGATAACAACTTTGAAGTGATTCCTCATGCTCCCTACTCACCTGACCTGGCTCCTAGTGACTTTTGGCTTTTTCCAACAATGAAAGACACTCTCCGTGGCCGCACATTCACCAGCCGTGCTGCTATTGCCTCAGCGATTTTCCTGTGGTCAAAACAGACTCCTAAAGAAGCCTTCGCCGCTGCCATGGAATCATGGCGTCAGCGTTGTGAAAAATGTGTACATCTGCAGGGCGATTACGTCGAGAAGTAAAGCCAGTTTCATCGATTTCGGGTGAGTAGTTAATTAGAAAAAAATCGGAGGCCTTAGAACTTGAATGCACCTCGTACTTTCTGGGCAGCGCTCATAAAAGAAGAGAGTGTTACTGTCTACTGCATTAAGGACTTAAAAAACAAAACAGAAATTATAATAGGTATAAACACGATATGCCTCTCATTCTGCAGCACTGCAACAAATCATAAATATGTAGGAACAACATGCATCAGAGTTGCCATGCGTATACAGAATCCAAACACTATCCTAGAGGTTATCGATATACACGTTAAGTACCGTTCAGATAATTGTACAAAGTAATTAAAAGAAGTTTTGCTTAGAGGTATAGTTCTTTAAAATAATTAGTAAGTAAGCAAAAAACTTATATATTTAACCATAAAAAATCTGTTAGTTTTCTGACAGTTTACAGCTGATATGTATTTAGCAAACTGTTAAAAATTGAAATTTGATTATAGAAATGCTAAAATCGAATACATTGTGATAACTTTAAAATCATCATTTAGAAACGAAACTTCAAGGACATGTGATTTAGTTTCTTTCATATATTCCAA